>NW_005843065.1:13444-16419 GCF_000455745.1 Alligator sinensis
ATGTGCTCAAGAGTTGGAATAGAGTCCAGTGTCAAATATCTAGCAAGTCTAACTAATAATGTGGGGCAGCCAGATATCTCTTTTGGGACCTGGACCTTTGCAAATATGGATAGCCTCTGCCTTAAGAGAAATAAAAATGAGAAAGGGTTGCAGTTTTGCACCTGTGACCATCTAGGACGAGTAGGACAAGCAAGGATTTTTTTTGCAATAATCTTTTAGTGAACCAACTGTGGAATTGGGACAAGCTATCAGGCATTAAGTATCCTCCTTCAGATCACCTACACAAAAAACAACAAGAGAACGTTTTCTGTTGGGTTGGGGGGGTTTTTTAAACACAATGTGGAGTTAATTTAGGGAATTCATTGCCATAGAGGGTGATGAAAGTAGATGGCATAGCCAGATTGAAAAAGGAACTGGATGCATTCATGGAACACAATGCTTGGAGATCACTGTTGGATGCCAGGAAGGATATTGAATAGGGGGATAGATCACTACAGCTCTCCCATCTGATGCTCTCCCTGTATAGCATCCACTTCTGCTGTTTTCAGACATGGGATACTGGGACATACATGGACCGTTGGTCTGACCCTGTATGACACTTATGTCCTTATCCCCAACTACCAGCAGCGAAGACCATTTACTACCACTGTGCTACTAGGTTACTGGGATCACAGAAAAGAAACACTATATCAAAAACCAGTATTTCTAGACCCAGAGTCCCAATCAAAAGGCATCATCCCTTTGGGGACATTTCAGTTCAACATATAGTTAAATAAACTGGATTTCTGTGCATCATATTTTTTTTAAAAAGAGTAATGTTTAAGGGAAAAAAACCACACACACCCCCTCACCAAGGGCTAAATTAAGGGGGAAAAGAATGAGAAATGAGTTGGCTTAAAAAGATACTTTTGTTCCTTCCCAAGGAAGACAAATGAATGCATTAATTTATTTCTTCAAATTCATTAGTGGCGCTGAAGATTACAGGAGGGTAGAAGTTATGCTAAGGGTGCAGATCATTGTTATATCTTGTAGAGGATGATTATGGTGCAACAATAGTGGAAAACCCCATCTACAGAAGCAATTCTGCACGAGAAGGAAAGCTCCAGACAACATAAATCCCACACAAGCTACAAACCAACATGCAGGAAAGCAGCAGAATGAGAGATGGGTCCTCAGCAGGCAAACGCTGGCCCAGTTCCATGCAACTCAAACATCAGCACCACTACAGTAGCCCATGAATACATATGCCTAAAGCTGGATGGAAAAGATAGCTCTTGCACTGAAGAGGTTATGCTTCAATGGAAGGAGACAGACAAGGGGGGGGGTGGAAATCAGGGAGAATGAGACAAAGCAACTGGCCCAAGGACAAACCATTGGCTAATGACAGAGTTGGATGATGGGAGAAACCAGGAGTCATGGCCAGTGCTCCAGGCACCAGCACAAGGTCCAACAATGCCAAGGCTGTTCCAGCATAAGGGGATATACACTAAGTCAATACCACTGAGGAAGATTCAAATGTCGCATCTACCTCCCAGTCTCATCTGCATGCAAGCCTACTCTCCACAGAAGCAGGAAGAAATTATAGGAAACCTCACAAGGAGGAGAGAGAAGGGGAGAAAAAATAGAAACCCAGGGAAATACATAGGACCTCAAATGTCTCTTTAGATACTTGGACCAGTCTTCACTAAGGAGGTCAATAGGATTTGGAATGTCTCGTTATCACTGTATAGGAGTATTAGTAGGTGAAACAAGCATGGTAAATCAACTCCATCACCAGAACCCACCACTGACATTCGTACCTGGAGGATACCGGCTGCTCTGGGCCTTTCCCCGTACAGGCAAGACATCCCTCACTGCTCTTCTCTTCTTTTGTCCTCATTCCTCTCTTTCTTCATCCTTTGAAGTAGACACCACTCTGGTACTGCAGGTATTTTTAAACGTGATGATCATCACTGGACATCGAGGAGGGTTCCCACACTCGTGGCACTAGGCTGAAGCTTCAGAGACCTGGCTTGATCCCTCTGCTGATCTACAACTCTCCAGGGTCACTTTGGGCAGGTCCCTAGTGGGCAGAGACTTAAAGGTGCTTAGGCACCATTGTAGCTTAAGGTACCTAAAACCCCTCAGAAATCCAGCGTGATGTTTCTTAATTTCCAATCTATAAAATTACCTTGGAACTGCCATGAGAACCTCTCTCAAAGGATTAAAAAAAATAAGCAAAACATTTCTTGCTTGCCGGATAATTTTTGGGAACTGAGGAAAGAGTTTCTCAAGGTGTTTCCGGTTCACAGCTTTTAGTTAAAGATTTTGTATGGTCCCATGTCACTGTGCTTACTATTATAGTGATAGCTACTATAGTAGTACCACAGTGATCTCTCTCATAACAAAAACCTGGAAATATCACCACAAGACAAGAAAGGCAAATGGTGAAGGTACTTATTTTCAAAGCCTCGGGACAGGAAGTCTGTGTACGTGGTATCCATTCTTGTAAACCAAGGAGAACTATGCGTCTCTGCAAGCCAATATTGGCAACCAGGTTGGATGACTGGAAACCCTCTGGGTTAAAATCCATGGGGAACACAGCACAGGGGACACAATGGTGGGAGTCTACCACAGACCTCTCGCCCAAAGTCAGGAGCTTGATCAGAAGTTCGCCAGGCAATTGGCTAAGGCTGCATGCTCCTGATCCATGGCTGTCATGGGAGACTTCAACTCCCCAAACATCTCATGAGAAGAGCGCTCAGCCAAAGCTGAGTGGTTGCATCTCAACCTGATGCCATCCAGGCTTGTTCAGTTCAATCAGAGGTAGATTTTTGCATAGCTGTGTCACTGTGTATGCTACAATACTAGCTGTGATAGCGTCTATAAAACACAAACATATTAGTCATTAGCACTGAATAAAGAAAAGAAGCTGGACATACTTTCCACTATAGAGAACACAGGAGGAGACTTTCAAAGCAAATCTGAAAATGCTG
>NW_005843065.1:18526-22555 GCF_000455745.1 Alligator sinensis
TGAAGCTTCAGAGACCTGGCTTGATCCCTCTGCTGATCTACAACTCTCCAGGGTCACTTTGGGCAGGTCCCTAGTGGGCAGAGACTTAAAGGTGCTTAGGCACCATTGTAGCTTAAGGTACCTAAAACCCCTCAGAAATCCAGCATGATGTTTCTTAATTTCCAATCTATAAAATTACCTTGGAACTGCCATGAGAACCTCTCTCAAAGGATAAAAATAAATAAATATATATATTATAATAATAATAATAATAAGCAAAACTTTTCTTGCTTGCCGGATGATTATTGGAAAATGAGGAAAGAGTTTCTCAAGGTGTTTCCGGTTCACAGCTTTTAGTTAAAGATTTTGTATGGTCCCATGTCACTGTGCTTACTATTATAGTGATAGCTACTATAGTAGTACCACAGTGATCTCTCTCATAACAAAAACCTGGAAATATCACCACAAGACAAGAAAGGCAAATGGTGAAGGTACTTATTTTCAAAGCCTCGGGACAGGAAGTCTTAGTACCTGGTATCCATTCTTGTAAACCAAGTAGAACTATGCATCCCTGCAAGCCAATATTGGCAACCAGGTTGGACGACTGGAAACCCTCTGGGTTAAAATCCATGGGGAACACGGCACAGGGGACACAATGGTGGGAGGCTACCACAGACCTCTCGCCCCAAGGCGAGACTTCAGCTCCCCAAACATCTCATGAGAAGAGCGCTCAGCCAAAGCTGAGTGGTTGCATCTCAACCTGATGCTATCCAGGCTTGTTCGGTTCAATCAGAGGTAGATTTTTGCATAGCTGTGTCACTGTGTATGCTACAATACTAGCTGTTATAGCATCTATAAAAACACAAACACATTAGGTATTAGCATTGAATAAAGGGAAGAAGCTGGACATACTTTCCACTATAGAGAACACAGGAGGAGACTTTCAAAGCAAATCTGAAAATGCTGGTCAGGAAGCAGCACTGCCAGTGGCCATGTCTCCTGACCCCACTTCATATCAGCAGCTCAGAGCATTTGAACCGCTATGGATGACTTGGGTAGTACAATGACAAAACACCAGATCAAAACACCACTGCACAAAAATTAACCACCTTTTCAAGACATTTCACTTGCACAACAGCCCAGTTTCCCATCTAGATTTTTCTTGAAAAAAACCAAACACAGAACAAAACAAAAAACAAAAAAAGACTGATGTATAGAATAGATGGCTACATAAAAAAACCAAACAAACAAAAAAAACCACACATCGTGTAGTATATTTACGCATATCTCCAGTACCACATATAGTTATGTCTGTAATCATACTTATAGACAGATATACAATAACTGCGATTTCTAAAAAACTAGATTTAAACTCCATACTATGCATGACAAAAAAATGCATCTTCGCAATTGCACAGAACAGCAAATCTCATCGTTTGTGTGAACTCCCTAACCCTAATGAAAAACGAGGGAGATTTTGTGCAGACATGTATCACTGTGGCTGGTATGAGGGTGACTACCACAGCAATCTTTCCCATAACAAAAACCTGGTTGTGTTCACATCAAAGAGGAGGCAGACCCTGAACAAAAAACCAAACAAACCACCTTTTTAGTGTGGGAACCATCGGAAGAGTTTTTAGAAGCTACCTATAGACCCTGCACAGAAGAGGCCATTGATGTGGTCATCTATCCCAACGCCCCCAGATACCAGCAGTTCTGAACACTTGATACCAACATATATCACTGTGCTACTAGGTAACACAGTGACAACTCCCCCCCCCAAAATAAAACAAAAAAATTCTATATCCATGCTCTACACCTAGACTCGAGGTCAAAAAAGCAGGTTCTTTACAAATCCACAGAAAAAAAAAAAAATATATATAAAAAAAGAAATTAGATAGATTTAATGGTACATACACACACACACACACACACACACACACACACACACACACAACCCCCTTAATTGTTGGTGTCCAAATAAATAGAAGAAAGCAGAAAATTAAGATAATACGTAAATAGAGAAGTATTCTGGTCACAATCCTCTTCCCACCCACCCACCCCGCTTCCCTCCCCAGCATCAAGTCACTAAATAGAATTTCTCTCTGAAGATCTCAAACTGTACATCATCTTTACAGGCTTTTTATCTTCACAATCTCTCTCCAAGGCAGGACACAGCCATCAGACCCAGCTGAGGGATGTGGAATTGAGGGACAGAAAGTCTAAGCAACTTCCCTCCTCCATAGTCAGTGGCTGAGCAACCATTTGCTTATTGAATTACTGAGGGAAATGCTTCCAGGGCCATCGTTTATTCCATTTATCAGGTGTGTAAGTGTGCGTAGGGGTCCAAGTGCAATTCTCTTCCACCTCAGGACCTTGAAAAAAATCCATGAATGCATTAACTTTTGTAACATTTCTGTGCCCATCATAAGTTAAGCATGGAAAAAGATGAAGCGGACAATCTACCAACCTTCTGGAGTTACCAGTTTTTCAGGGATTGGAACTGAGTGGAATAAAAATAAGTTTAAAACCAATTTAGGTGCCTAAATCTTCTTATGTGCTCAAGAGTTGGAATAGAGTCCAGTGTCAAATATCTAGCAAGTCTAACTAATGATGTGGGGCAGCCAGGTATCTCTTTTCGGACCTGGACCTTTGCAAATATGGATAGCCTCTGCCTTAAGAGAAATAAAAATGAGAAAGGGTTGCAGTTTTGCACCTGTGACCATCTAGGACGAGTAGGACAAGCAAGGATTTTTTTTGCAATAATCTTTTAGTGAACCAACTGTGGAATTGGGACAAGCTATCAGGCATTAAGTATCCTCCTTCAGATCACCTACACAAAAAACAACAAGAGAACGTTTTCTGTTGGGTTGGGGGGGTTTTTTAAACACAATGTGGAGTTAATTTAGGGAATTCATTGCCATAGAGGGTGATGAAAGTAGATGGCATAGCCAGATTGAAAAAGGAACTGGATGCATTCATGGAACACAATGCTTGGAGATCACTGTTGGATGCCAGGAAGGATATTGAATAGGGGGATAGATCACTACAGCTCTCCCATCTGATGCTCTCCCTGTATAGCATCCACTTCTGCTGTTTTCAGACATGGGATACTGGGACATACATGGACCGTTGGTCTGACCCTGTATGACACTTATGTCCTTATCCCCAACTACCAGCAGCGAAGACCATTTGCTACCACTGTGCTACTAGGTTACTGGGATCACAGAAAAGAAACACTATATCAAAAACCAGTATTTCTAGACCCAGAGTCCCAATCAAAAGGCATCATCCCTTTGGGGACATTTCAGTTCAACATATAGTTAAATAAACTGGATTTCTGTGCATCATATTTTTTTTAAAAAGAGTAATGTTTAAGGGAAAAAAACCACACACACCCCCTCACCAAGGGCTAAATTAAGGGGGAAAAGAATGAGAAATGAGTTGGCTTAAAAAGATACTTTTGTTCCTTCCCAAGGAAGACAAATAAATGCATTAATTTATTTCCTCAAATTCATTAGTGGCGCTAAAGAGTCCAATAGGGTAGAAGTTATGCTAAGGGTGCAGATCATTGTTATATCTTGTAGAGGATGATTATGGTGCAACAATAGTGGAAAACCCCATCTACAGAAGCAATTCTGCACGAGAAGGAAAGCTCCAGACAACATAAATCCCACACAAGTTACAAACCAACATGCAGGAAAGCAGCAGAATGAGAGATGGGTCCTCAGCAGGCAAACGCTGGCCCAGTTCCATGCAACTCAAACATCAGCACCACTACAGTAGCCCATGAATAAATATGCCTAAAGCTGGATGGAAAAGATAGCTCTTGCACTGAAGAGGTTATGCTTCAATGGAAGGAGACAGACAAGGGGGGGGGTGGAAATCAGGGAGAATGAGACAAAGCAACTGGCCCAAGGACAAACCATTGGCTAATGACAGAGTTGGATGATGGGAGAAACCAGGAGTCATGGCCAGTGCTCCAGGCACCAGCACAAGGTCCAACAATGCCAAGGCTGTTCCAGCATAAGGGGATATACACTAAGTCAA
>NW_005843065.1:23127-25895 GCF_000455745.1 Alligator sinensis
ATTATATATATATATATATAATAATAATAATAATAATAAGCAAAACTTTTCTTGCTTGCCGGATGATTATTGGAAAATGAGGAAAGAGTTTCTCAAGGTGTTTCCGGTTCACAGCTTTTAGTTAAAGATTTTGTATGGTCCCATGTCACTGTGCTTACTATTATAGTGATAGCTACTATAGTAGTACCACAGTGATCTCTCTCATAACAAAAACCTGGAAATATCACCACAAGACAAGAAAGGCAAATGGTGAAGGTACTTATTTTCAAAGCCTCAGGACAGGAAGTCTTAGTACCCGGTATCCATTCTTGTAAACCAAGTAGAACTATGCATCCCTGCAAGCCAATATTGGCAACCAGGTTGGACGACTGGAAACCCTCTGGGTTAAAATGCATGGGGAACACGGCACAGGGGACACAATGGTGGGAGTCTACCACAGACCTCCCGCCCAAAGTCAGGAGCTTGATCAGAAGTTCGCCAGGGAATTGGACGAGGCTGCATGCTCCTGATCCATGGCTGTCATGGGAGACTTCAGCTCCCCAAACATCTCATGAGAAGAGCGCTCAGCCAAAGCTGAGTGGTTGCATCTCAACCTGATGCCATCCAGGCTTGTTCGGTTCAATCAGAGGTAGATTTTTGCATAGCTGTTTCACTGTGTATACTACAATACTAGCTGTGATAGCATCTATACAACACACACACATTAGGTATTAGTATTGAATAAAGGGAAGAAGCTGGACATACTTTCCACTATAGAGAACACAGGAGGAGACTTTCAAAGCAAATCTGAAAATGCTGGTCAGGAAGCAGCACTGCCAGTGGCCATGTCTCCTGACCCCACTTCATATCAGCAGCTCAGAGCATTTGAACCGCTATGGATGACTTGGGTAGTACAATGACAAAACACCAGATCAAAACACCACTGCACAAAAATTAGTCTCCAAAAGGTGGCATTTCACTTGCACAATGGTCCAGTTTCCTATCTAGATTTCTTTTCTTCAAAAAGAAAACAAAAAACTGATGAATCGAATAGATGGCTACATAAAAAACACATCGTGTAGTATATTTATGCACATTTCCAGTACCACATATAGTTATGTCTGTAATCATACTTATAGACAGATATAGAACTGCAATTCCTAAAAGACTAGAATTAAACTCCATACTATGCATGACGAAAAGTGCATCTTCACAACTGCACAGAACAGCAATCTCACTGTTTGTGTGAACTCCCTAACCCTAATGAAAAACAAAGGAGATTTTGTGCAGAAATGTATCGCTGTGGCTGGGGTGGGGGGGAATACCACAGTGATCTACCCCATAACAAAAACCTGGTAGTGTTCACATCTAAGAAGAGGCAGACCCTGAACAAAAAAACAAAGAAACCACCTTTCTAGTGTGGGAACCATCTGATGAGTTTTTAACAGCTGCCTATGGACCCTGTACAAAAGAGGCCATTGCCTGGGGTCATCTATCCCAACGCCCCCAGTTACCAGCAGTTCTGAACACTTGATACCAACATGTATCACAGTGCTACTAGGTAACACAAAGACAACTCCCCCCGCAAAATAAAACAAAAACCAAAAAAATTCTATAACCATGCTCTACACCCAGATCCGAGGTCAAAAAAGCAGGTTCTTTACAAATCCACAGAAAAAAAAAAAAAAGATATAAAAAGAAATTAGATAGATTTAATGGTGTATACACACACACACACACACACACACCCTTAATTTTTGGTGTCCAAAAAAATAGTTGTTGGTGTCCAAAAAAAATAGAAAAAAAAGCAGAAAATTTAAGATAATATGCAAATAGTCAAGTATTCTGGTCACAATCCTCTTCCCACCCACCCACCCCCCTTCCCTCCCCAGCATCAAGTCACTAAATAGAATTTCTCTCTGAAGATCTCAAGCTGTACATCATCTTTACAGGCTTTTTTTCCTTCACAATATCTTTCCAGGGCAGGACACAGCCATCAGACCCAACTGAGGGATGTGGAATTGAGGGACAGAAAGTCTAAGCGACTTCCCTCCCCTCCACAGTCGGTGGCTGCACAACCATTTGCTTATTGAATTAGTGAGGGAAATGCTTCCAGGGCCATAATGGCGTAGCGGTCCAAGTGCAATTCTGTTCCACCTCAGGACCTTGAAAAATCCATGAATGCATTAACTTTTGTAACATTTCTGTGCCTGTCAGAAGTTAAGCATGGAAAAAGATGAAGTGGACAACCTACCAACCTTCTGAGTTACCAGTTTCTCGGGGATTGGAACAGGGTGGAATAAAAATAATAAATTTAAAACTACACTTAGGTGCCTAAATCTGGCCCAGTTCCATGCAACTCAAACATCAGCACCACTAGAGTAGCCCATGAATAAATATGCCTAAAGCTGGATGGAAAAAATAGCTCTTGCACTGAAGAGGTTATGCTTCAATGGAAAGAGACAGACAAGGGCGGGGGGGAGGAAAATCAGGGAGAATGAGACAAAGCAACTGGCCCAAGGACAAACCGTTGGCTAATGACAGAGCTGGATGATGGGAGAAACCAGGAGTCATGGCCAGTGCTCCAGGCACCAGCACAAAGTCCAATAATGCCAAGGCTGTTCCAGCATAAGGGGATATACACTAAGTCAATGCCACTGAGGAAGATTCAAATGTCACATCTACCTCCCAGTCTCATCTGCATGCAAGCCTAATCTCCACAGAAGCAGGAAGAAATTATAGGAAACCTCACAAGGAGAGGAAAGAAGGGGGAGAAAAAAAAAAAAAAA
>NW_005843065.1:26190-34243 GCF_000455745.1 Alligator sinensis
GTATTTTTAAACGTGATGATCATCACTGGACATCGAGGAGGGTTCCCACACTCGTGGCACTAGGCTGAAGCTTCAGAGACCTGGCTTGATCCCTCTGCTGATCTACAACTCTCCAGGGTCACTTTGGGCAGGTCCCTAGTGGGCAGAGACTTAAAGATGCTTAAGCACCATTGTAGCTTAAGGTACCTAAAACCCCTTAGAAATCCAGCCTGATGTTTCTTAATTTCTGATCTATAAAATTACCTTGGAACTGCCACGAGAACCTCTCTCAAAGGATAAAAAAAATAAGCAAAACATTTCTTGCTTGCCGGATGATTTTTGGGAACTGAGGAAAGAGTTTCTCAAGATGTTTCCGGTTCAGGGCTGTTAGTTAAAGATTTTGTATGGTCCCATATCACTGTGCTTATGAGTATAGCACTGACTACTATGGCACTACCTTCCACAGTGATCTACCTCATAACAAAAACCTGGAAATATCATCACAAGACAAGAAAGGCAAATGGTGAAGGTACTTATTTTCAAAGCCTCAGGACAGGAAATCTTAGTACCCGGTATCCATTCTTGTAAAACCAAGGAGAACTACACATCAACCTGGTTGCCAATATTGGCTTGCAGGGAACGACTGGAAACCCTCTGGGTTAAAATCCATGGGGAACACAGCACAGGGGACGCAATGGTGGGAGTCTACCACAGACCTCCCGCCCAAAGTCAGGAGCTTAATCAGAAGTTCGCCAGGGAATTGGCTGAGGCTGCATGCTCCTGATCCGTGGCTGTCATGGGAGACTTCAACTCCCCAAACATCTCATGAGAAGAGCGCTCAGCCAAAGCTGAGTGGTTGTAAAGGTTCCTCTCACGCGTGGATGACCTCTATCTGACACAAGAAGTCTACGGGCCAACGAAAAGTAAAGTGCTGCTCAACCTGTTACTGGCAACTGGGGATGACCTAATCAGTGACCTAATGATTGAAGGGAAACTGGGTGACAGTGACCATGAGTTGATCGCCTTCACCATCCTCTGTAAAGCTGGCAAGTCAGTCAGCAATACAGAAGTCCTCAACTTCAGGAAAGCTGACTTTGACAAGCTCAGGAGGCTTGTCAGTGAGGCCCTAAGGGACCATGATCCCAAGGGGAGGGGAGTTCAGGAAGAGTGGTTGCTCCTCAAAGGAGCGAGCCTAGATGCACAAGCTGAGGCTATTCCATCTCAGAGGAAAGGCAGCAAAAAGGGAAGAGCAGCCCCCTTGGTTCAGCAAGGAACTGGCGGATCTCCTGCGTCTAAAATGAAGACCTACAAAGGATGGAGGATGGGATCCTCCTCTAAGGAGAAATATTCTGCTCTGGTCTGGACGTTCAGGGAGCGAACCAGGAAAGCCAAGGCTGCGACAGAACTCCGACTGGCTACTAGGATTAAGGATAATAAGAAGTCCTTTTTTTAGATGTGGGGAGCCAGAGGAAAAGCAAGGCCAAGACTGGACCCCTGCTAAACCAGATGGGACAACTGATGCCCAGGAGAAAGCCAATCTACTAAATGGGTACTTTGCATTGGTCTTTCACCAGTCCCAATAGGACACCTCTGCCCACCATGGGACAGGGAGGCCCAAGTGAGAGAGATTCCTGGCCCTCCATCAATGCTGGGCTTGGGAAGGAACAAACTGAGAGGCTGGACACCTTCAAGTCAGCCGGCCCTGACAATTTACACTCCAGAGTACTCAAGGAGCTGGTGAGCATCATAGCTCAGCCCCTGGCATGGATCTTCGAGAACTCCTGGCACTCTAGCGAAGGGCCCGAAGACTGGAAGAAGGCCATCGTGGTGCCTATCTTCAAGAAAGGGAGGAAAGTGGATCCAGCAAACTACAAACCCATCATCCTGAGGACTTCCCCTCTATCCTGGGGAAGGTCTCCAGAAAGATTATCAAAGAGGCTTTTCTTAACAGACTGGCCAACACCAACCCCCTGACGGATAGCCAGCATGGATTTGTTGTGGGTAAGTCTTGCTTGACTAATCTTATTTCCTTTTATGACCAGGTGACCTATCACCTGGACAAGGGAGAGGAGATTGATGTTGTATATCGCAACTTTGAAGGCTTTTTTTTTTTTTTAATCTGGTAGCTCATGATCACCTTTTGGCAAAACTGGTCAACTGCAGCCTCGGGTCCACCATGATCCACTGGCTGGGAAATTGGCTCCATGGTCAGACCCGGTGGATGGTGGTTGACAGAAGTCAATCATCATCATGGTGCCCTGTAACTAGTGCGGTCCCTCAAGGCTCTGTCCTTGGACCTGTATTGGTCAACATCTTCATTAATGATGTGGACACTGGAGTTAGAAGCAGACTGGCCAAGTTTGCTGATGACACCAAACTGCGGGGTAAAGCATCCACACCTGAGGACAGGAAGGTGATCCAGGCTGACTGACAGGCTCAGAAAATGGGTGGATGAGAACCGGATGGTGTTTAACACAGAAAAATGCAAGGTTCTCCACCTTGGGAGGAAAAACCTGCAGCATGTCTATAGGCTTGGCAGCGCTACACTGTCTAGCCCTATGGAAGAAAGGGACTTGGGGGTCATGAATGACCACAAGATGAACATGAGCCATCAATGTAATGTTGCGGCTAGTAAAGCAAGCAAAACACTGGCTTGCATCCATAGATGCTTCTCAAGCAAATCCCAGGACATCATTCTCCCGTTGTACTCGGCCTTGTTGAGGGTGCAGTCAGACTAGATGGAAACCCAAAATCCTGGGATGCGCCCCCCCCTCCCCAACGTCATATGGAAATCAGACTTGACAGTAGCAGCTGTGTGACCCATAAGGGCAAAAGACTATGTGGATGATGCCTTCTGGGCTGGATTGGATTGAAATGGTATGGATTTGTAGCAGATCCTGGAGAGCCAGAGAAGAAAATCTTGGACCAGCTGGACATGGAAGATCCAGGCCTCTTGGGACACCTTGACCACAGTTTTTGATGACAGCCAGTGGATCAGTACAAATGCATGGCAGCACTGGTTGAATTTACCAGAGAAACTTGTCTGACCCGAGTTCCAGAGTGAAAACCTATGCACGGGAACAGCTTTCCTGGGCACTTGTCTCTGTGCATCTTATTCTCAGCTCCACACCAAACACCCCGTTCTCACCTTCAGTCAATTAAAGTCAATTCAGATCCTGATCCACTGCAGAAATGCAGTCCTCTTCTCTGGGATCACATCATCCAGGCCCCTGGCTGTAATTCTGGAGACCAAGAACTTATTTCTCTGCTTCTCTACAAATTCCCTGAAAGATCGTAGACAAGTCACTAAAAGGGAAGAGGCATTTCAAATACTGAAGTTCAATGAATTCAAACATGGAGACCAGCAGGATTGTGTATGGGTTTTTATCACTGTGCGGCACTGGTAGCTGGATCGACCACAGTAATAAACTTCAGAGCTAAAACCTACCCACAGTGACAGCTCTATTGAGAGAATCCCACTCCCTCTACTGGTTTCTTTTCGTCTCACTCACCTTCCCTTTTGCTTTCTATTCAGGGGAAACTCAGCTCCTCAGTTTACATGGATCTTTCAAAATAGGATCCTCTTCTCTGGAGGAGACAATCAGGGTCAGGGCATGAGTTGCAATATTGGATTTGTTCCTCCATCTCGCACTCTGTGGCTCCTGAGAGTTAGAGTTTTAAAAGTATTCAGAAATCTTTGCAGCCAATGGGAGATAATGCTCAGAAACCTGCCCTCCAAGTGACCAAGCTACAGAATGACCACTTGATATCAAAAGAGGTCATCAGACCCTTTTGCCAAGGGTGGTTAGTAATTCCATTCCTCCCCACTGTTGCATTCTGCAGAAGAGTTCTCTCAAATACATCTCCAATCAGGGTTATTGGCTTCACCCAAATAAAAAATAAATTGTACGGTTGCTTCTCATTGTACATATAAATTTTGGTAGTTCCTATTGCTGACCCAGTAATATATACCCCCAGAGCAGAAATTGGATATTACAAGGTGGGAAAAAGTTAGAGTCTAAACAGGTTTTCCATCATTGGAACCAGAAGATAAAAGTTTTCAAAGCCACTTCTTGGAAAACTGCAGTATCCGAGATCACATTTCTTAACCTCCCAAGTGTCAGCAGCAGGTAGAAACATCTAGCATGAATGTGAACCACTGTTACAGGAGCAGCTTAATGGCAAACACCACATCCAAAAACCAGTGCACTACGCCAACAACAAATTTTGATAAAAAAAAAAAAACAGGTCTTTA
Organism: Alligator sinensis; assembly: GCF_000455745.1. Taxonomy (NCBI): domain Eukaryota; kingdom Metazoa; phylum Chordata; order Crocodylia; family Alligatoridae; genus Alligator; species Alligator sinensis. The sequence goes on from NW_005843065.1 coordinate 30,425, forward strand.
AAATGTGTAATGTAACCTTAGCATTGAACACACACATGCAGAAGATTGTCTGTGTTATATTAAACTCAAGTGTATCTTGAAAACCATAGGAATTTAAGATAAAACAGACAAAAAAAATATTTCAAGGAATAATGAAGAATACCTTGCCTTTATGTAGCAACCTCCTCCTTTTCAAGTGTCAAGGTCACTGATGCATTTATTCCCATTATACTCCTGTGAGATATTCCTCAGGTGCCATTTTTCTCCAGTTTATGGATAAGTAACTGAGGCACGGAAAGAGATTAATTGACTTTTCCAGGTTTACTGAAGAAGTCTGTGCCAGGGTAAGGAGTTTTTATTGAGCTTGAGTTAGATCAGTGATTCTCAACCAGGATGCCATGGTAAACCCAGAGACTTCAAATAGAAATCCAAAGTTGTGATTTTTCCAAATTCTTTGCAACAGGAAAGCTACCCCATTATTTTTCTGTAGGCAAAAACTAAGGGCTGGTCTAGCAGCTACAACTGTGTCCCATTGTGTTCTACCAAACCCAGGATTTCTTAGGACACCTCTGACCACCTTCTTCATAATAGTCACCAGGACTGGGTGTGGGTTTGTATCACAGAAATCTGAGTAGTTGAAGCTACCAAAGTAATACGCTCTATAGCAAAACCCATCCCACAGCAAAATGCTCCACCACAGATCCAGGTCTGTCTACTTCTTCCCATTGGGCCACATGTCTATATTCTTATTCTTCGCCCCTTTCTCTTCATGTGCAAGTGGACTCGAAGCAATTGCACACCATTTGAAATGCAACCTTCTTCTCCAGAAAAAGAATGGACAGCCTCACAGCCAGAGCTCTACACTGCAAGTTTAGAAATGAGGATTCGTTCCTCCCTGCCCTGAGGCCCCTTAGGAAAAGAACTGAGCATCAGAGTTTTAGAAGCATTCAGACTTCATTATACCTATGGGAATTAGGAACTTAAGTACCTCTAACCTGGTCCTCCACACTTTTGTTTTCAAGGAATGAAATCGTTTTGGAATCTTGACCGATCCTTTAACCAAGGAACTTAATTCCTGCACTTTGCACAATTTTCTGGATTCTACAGAGAAATTCTCAGCCTGCTGCTGATCAGGGTTATTGACTTGATACAAACAAGGAAGGTTGTGTGTGGCCCGGTCTCACCGTACTTATCATTACAGTGCTAGCCATCATGGCAGTGCAGTGTGCAACAAAAACCTGGAGATATTTTAACATTGAATAAAAGGCAGAGGTTGAACTCACTTTCCCCAACAAGAACCATAGGATGAGATGCTCCACTCTGCTGAAGGACCATGGACAGAGAAAGGGACTATTCTCACCTCTCGCATAACAGCAGCATAGAGTATTTGGTACAAGTGTGTAACATGGTGGTGATGGGAGCTGGGACCCAATTCCTTCTGAACTCTTCACTCCACGGGTGTTAACAACCCTCTCTCCTTTTTAATGGAACTAGTTTTCCACTAATCATGCTATTCTTTCCTCTGTAATTCTGCTGTCTCTTATTTCCTCCTGGTCATGTAGCTCATATTTCCCAGCCCTGCAGACTGTTGATTTAAAAAAAATAAATAAAAGCTAAAAGCAAGCTCAGGTGGAAACATTAATTGAAGTGAATATTAACTCACATGTAGAAATCATTTTCTGTGAAGTATTGGAGGCACTGTCAGGATGTTCAAGCAGGCTTGATTTGGTTTAATGACTCTAAAAGAGATGTGCATCCGATTCTAATGATGGCAGCACTAGACAACTTTTTATCATCATCACTTAACTTGTTCTGTTTTTTCAATAAAAGAAATCTATGAGATGTCAAAAGTAATGCACATTACAATGGCATTATTTGTTATTGCTTTTTGTCTTAAACTAGATCATCAAGCCTTACAGTGCTAGCAGATCAGTAAAGCTTCTCATTTTTTTTTTTTTATCATCTTGAGGGGGGAAAGAAGGGGTGTTGTGTTAGCTACAATGATGAACCAGATTATCTGCATTGTCCTTTTTAAAATCACAGATCCACTCACAAGCAGGAATTAAAGGGATACAACTGCAGCCCCCGGATATGTACATACATGCATTTCAGTATGGGCACACTGCTTCATCCGAGGTTAAATCTGGAGCAATTTCATAACGTTTGAATCATCCCTGGCTTGTTCACATGTAACAATTTGAATGCAATAGCCCTTTTGAAATGGGTCCAAATAGATGTGCCCACCCACACCCTTAGCTCACGATCCATTGAACTACCTACTACTTGCAACCAAACCACAAAAGATTCCCCCCTGCCCCTGCCACCTTTTTCTACTACGTGTCAGGGTATTTTTAAGCCTTCTCAGAAGCACAGGGTGTTGGCTACAGCCAAGGCTGGGGAATTTGACTGGGCTGTGCCAGTGCTCCTGCTGGGACCAAAGCCAGAGGTTCCTGGCTAGGGGGTCTTGCCCTTCTGCTCAGGGTCAGAACATTTGTCATATTTGGGGGCCAGGAAGGAATTTTACTCCATGGGTCAGATAGATTGTTATGGACTATGGGGGGGGGTGCCTTCATCAGTAGCAGGGGATGTAGCACTTCACCTGGGACCTCCTGGGCATGTCCAGATGAGCGCAGACACTTGTTTCCCAGGGGCAAGTAGCATCAGCACACTTTGTGCCACTGCTACTTGTCCCCAGGGAACACCTGTGCCACGTGTGCTCTGGCACGCAGCAGGTTTCCCCGGGTGGGGGGCCAGCAACTGTGCTGGCCCCAGCAGCCTTACCTGAGGTTCTGGGGGCCTCCTGGGGCTGCAGCCATGGCAGGAAGCCTGGCCAGCAGCTGGAGTATGCCAGGGTCCAGTTTTGGGTGGCATGCGCCGCCACCACAGGTACCACCCCACTTTTTTCAGTGTGGGTTCTTTTGACCCTAGGATCTACCAGGGTCAAAAAAACCCATGCTGCAACGTAGCAGCATGAGGAACACCTGCATGTGCAATGTGTAGCACTGCAGACAGGTCTGCAGCACCACGTGCCACATGCCCACACTCATCTAGATGCAGCTCTTGAGCGTATATTGACAACATTTTATAGAAGCAGGACACTGGCTGCTGTGGTTCCCCTGCTTTACCTGTGGCAGGTTAGGGTGTTAGGTTTATATTGCATCAGGGTTGAGGGTAGTCTTACAGAGAGTTTAGATTATGGTTGTATGGGATGGTTTGAGTAGGGATGATCGTACTTCAGGCAGGGGGTTGGACTAGATGACCTCTGGAGGTCCCTTCCAGCCATACTTCTCTCTGACTTGAAGATCCCTCTTCCTTGGAGAAATAATTATTTTGCTCTTGCTCATCCCATTTCCAGGACCACACAAGGGAGCTCTCTCAGGGGGATTCTGGTCAAGATGAACAGCTTCACATGAACAAGGGAGATCTTGTACGATCATGAGTCACAGTGTACGGTAGTGGGAACTACCACAGTAATCTGCACTGTAACAAAAACCTGCACTTATTAACATCAGATAAAAGGCCAAGACAGAGCATTCTGCCCATCACTGGGAATGCAAGATGACATTTGTCAAATTTGTGGAAGGAGAGACTCCATGTGTCCATCTACGTACCAGCCACTCACAACATTTGGTATGAGTGTGTACTACTGTGCTATGGGGTAGTGGGGGCAGCACAGTGACAAACACCATAACAAAAACCTGTGCACTATGTTCAGAAGCCAAACCAAAAGAAATTTCCCTTTGGAGATAATTCAAATCATACCAAAATTTTAGTTCCTTTAAAAGTGGGTTCTCCTAAGGAAAGGTGTGTGGGGGGGGGGGGGGGGAAAAAACTTTTTTT
>NW_005843065.1:34253-46244 GCF_000455745.1 Alligator sinensis
TTCAAATTCACTACATAGTCATTTTTTCCCCCCCTGGAATATTTCCTCTCTCCTTGGTTCATCTTAAATTCCAGTATCTTCAAGTCATCACTATCTGGCCTGGTGATTTGTGAATTTCAAAGCTAACCACAGTCTTTATTGATTTCTTTTCCCCCTTACAATGTCCCTGTAAGGTACCACATTGCCATTATGTCCTATTTATAGTATGGGAAGCAAGTCACAGAGCAGCCAACTAACAAGGCAGGAAGTTAACTTAGCATGAAATAAATGTTTACCCCGTTTATATGCACATCACAGAGGCATCTTTAGAGACCCAATTATCTTTCCTTCTCCTTCCCCAGGATTCTTGTACCAAGGAAAGACCTTGTGAAAGTTATAACCAGTTCACATTATGCTCGTTAGGCAACTGGTAAACTAGTCTCTCTCAAATTCACTGTCTGTCTCAGAGACTAGGAGCATGTATCACGTATATCTGGAGGTGGGGACAGATGCAACAGTTGTATCCCTATCAAAAAAAAAGCCAGCATTCTCCCAACCCTCCTTTTTGCCTGCGAAACCTGGACTATCTACCAGCCTCATGCCAAGAAACTAAACCACTTCCACCTGTGCTGCCTGCAAAAGATACCGGGCACTGGGGTGCTTGGAAGATCAGCTCTCCTCAGTATCCATACTATACTCAAACTGGCACAGCTAAAATGGGCCAGCCACCCTTCAAGACTGCCCAACTTGCCTGCCAAAGAAAATCTTCTATGGCGAACTGTCAAATGGAATACACTTTCATGGCGCACCAAAAAAGCAGTACAAGGACACCCTAAAGGGGCCTCTAAAGAGTTTTGGCAGACCCAGAGTCATGGGAGGAAATTGCTCATAACCATCCCTCCTGGAGGTCATCGGTCCAGAGCAGAGCACTGGCCTTCGAGCAGCAGCTCACGGCAGAGGCCATGAGGAAGCACGAGGCCAGGAAAACAAGGACCTCATGTCCAGTCTTGTCGTTCTCCTGCCCCTGCTGCAGCAGATTGTCCAGGGCAGAGATCAGGCTTATCGGTCACCTACATATCCTAGGCTCCACCCCCTCTCTCTTTGCTCCCATTTCCTTTCTCTCTTCTTCCCCCTGCCCCACTGGACGCAGTCATCTTTGCTCACAAAGGATGAACAACATCCCTATCAAAGGCGACTAACATAACCCGTTATGGTGTAGCTATTATAGCTGCATGCTCCTATTGCATTGGTTTTACACCATCATTGCTAACTTTAACCCTGTTTCATCTCACCTGTATTGCCACAGGAATAGGCAGACATAAATTGCATCACAGCAGATGCACACTCCTAATTGGCAGCTCCCCTTCCCCCTTTTAAAGCAGCTAAAACTGGTTTGTCTACAGCCTGAAATAGCATATTCAGCTCTTGTCACCTGCCTTATAGAGAAAAAGCTGAGACTCGGTGAAAAAAATATCCAGTCAAAACAACAACAAACCTCTGTGCATTTGCAACAGTGCTCAAAGGACAGATTGGCTTGGACTCTAAGTCAGCCAGCTCCTGCAAAAAGAAGTCCCCTGTACGCAGGCTGCTAGCACTGAACATTGAGACAGACAGCTGAATGAGAGGTTAGCTCCATACCTGCCATAAATTGACCTCAGCCTAGCACACTCATGGGAAATCAGTTATGGTCTTAATTTCTAAAGCGGTCCTAGCCTAGCTCCTTGGTCTATGAGCCTTGCTTAGGATGCAAAAGTTGTGGGTTCAAACCCCTGCATGAGCCACCCTGTACCTTATAGCATCATTGGGCCTGCGCTCAGTAACCTGGGAGATTCCTTGTAGATCTATATTCCTAAAAACATCATGATGGGTTTGATGCTGTACAGACAGATAATCAGAGACAGTCTCCTCCCTGAAAAGACTGCACTTTGACCAGACAAAACAGACAACAGGTAGTACAGAAGAAACAGGGACTGAGAGCTGAAGTGGCTTGCCTAAGGTCACATGATTCCTGGTGGAAGAGCTGGACCCAAGAATCGTGTGTCCCTATCAGTGCACCAGCCACCACCCAAAGGTCTGACTCTATGGTCCTGGGGACTGCAAGTGAGCATAACAGAATGCAACCCAAGAAAGGATGCAAAAATATTTTAGGGACGTCTTCATAGCTTAGCTGCACTGGAGCAAATCTCCATAGAATCAGCAGAAAACTGAAGGACATCTTAGAGATGCCTGGAGACCAAAAATGAATTGCAAGAAAAGATTAGTTAGGGGCCTCTTTAGGCATTGCAACCAGGCTTCAGAGAAGTCTTGAGGTTTTGGTATGGGAATGTATCACAGTGTGACTGTAGTCACTTCCTGGAGTTACCACGGTAGTAAATACTGTTGCAAAAAAAATGTACATATGTTGACAATTCTATGCAGGAAACTACAACCTGCCCAGGCATTTCCTATTTTGCATGTCTTGGCTATTCTTATCCATCTCCCTCTTTAGTCTTCCATTTGTAGGAACTTGGAAACCAAGATTACACAAGCAGTTGAAAGTTGTCCCTCTTCTCCTGAGGGAATGTGCAATCCTGTGGCCATGCTTCCAATTGGGAAATGTTGTTTCATTCTTCTGAACCTCCACCAATGCCCTAGGCTACTTCACAGGGCCCATTATAATGGTGGAGACTGAAAAAGTGTTTAGGTCCAACCAAAACCAATGGAAGTCAGGTGACCAAAGTACCTTGAGAAACTGGTCCTGCCTCATTTTACAATCCTTTAAACAATCTCAGAATTGCAACAGAACCGTGGCAGACAAGTTAGCAGCCCATTTCTGGGGCATGGTGCTGTCTTCAGGAAGGGTTTTCTTAGCAGGCTTCTGAACAAGGTCCGTTACACCACAAAAACAAGGAACATTTTGTAGCATACCTGCATGTCGCCGTGTGCATAGCTTTAGTTGGGGTTACCACAGTGGCCTGGTCTCATCACTACAACCCAGATACATCCATACCAGAAAAAAAAGATAGAGGTTGGACAAACTTCGCACCATAAAAGAACTTGACAGGGGATTTGCAAAGCTCCCTAAAGACTCCAAACAGAAGAAGGTGCCAACCGCACCCGCCCCACCCCAACCCTCTTCATACCAGCAATGCCGAACTTCTGCTATGAGGCTGTATCACTGTGCTGGAGGTAGCTGGTTGTCACAGTGAGAAAGTCTGTATATAAAACCTAGGCACTGTACCAAGGGGCCAGATTAAAGGAAAATGACATTTGGAAATGTTCCTGCCATGCAAAATACTTCTTTCATATCTTTAAACAATCAACACTGAGCAAAATAATACATCTACAGCTCCTCCAAGTGTCAGGTATCAAATTCAATGCAGGCAGGTCTCCAAAAATAAAAAATAAAAAGAATCATCTCTCAGCATCAGGTTTAACTGTGTACTTTTGCCAAGAGGTTTGACAATGGGTTTGTATAGGATGATTGGGATAGGGATGAGCCTGACCCAGGCAGGGGGTTGGACTAGATAGCTTCTTCCAATCCTACTTCTCTACGATTCATTCAAAAACACACTGTCTCAGACATCCCCAAGCTCTTCCGCTTCCTGCAATATAAAAAAAAAAAATCTCATGCAGGCTACAACTACAGATTACACAGACAACCATCAGAATAAGCAACTGGCTCCACAGCAGCCGTGAATGGATCTTGCCCTGTTGAACGCATGGGAACTCAGCAGTGTTCCTTGATGTTACAGCCCTGGTTACAATCCTGGCTGGAGATCCCAGAAGTTGTGGGTTCAAATTCTGTCTTGAGCTTTCACTTGTGCTATGTCCCAGTGGGGTCTGAACTCAGTGTCTCAGAAGGTCAGTCTCAGTCCCATACTCCTCAAATCTTGTGTTTGGTGTTATACAGACAAATAACCAGACACCACAGCCATATGTTAAACCAGAGAGTAGGTGGGAGGGTAATCAGAGGGAGTAAGGACCCATACAGGCAGGGCATACTCAGCCAGGCAGATGGGATGGGGCCCATGGGCAGGAAGGGAGCAGCATCTGGGAGCAGGATGAACAGAGGCAGAGGCAGGGCCAGGGCTTGAGGCAGAGCCACAATCCACTGCCCACGTGTCCCTGTAACAGGTGCCAGTTCTGCAGATAGGGGTGAGCTGGGAGCAGATTACAGCCCTGCTCCAGGTCCTGGCCCCTCACTGTCACTGCCCCAAGATCTAAGTCCTGGCCTTTCCCATCCTGTTCCCAGGCACCACTCCCCACCCACTTGCAGCAAAATCCCATCTGGCCAGCTGAGTGCACTCTGCCCACACAAGTCCTAGGCCAGTCTCTACGGAGAACCTCGGGTGGGGGAAATTAAGTGGTGACAGCACAGGGCCAGGCCCCAGAGCACAACCACTTAGGGAGTTTTGGTGAGCTGTTGCAGGTGTGTGGGGGGGGGAGTGGGGGAGTGCTGACACAGCCCATAACAGCCCACCAGAACTCCCAAAAAGTGGCTCTCAAGCCCAAATAATTGCCTACCCCATCCTAAAAAAATGTAGGAGCTATTTTATTACCCCTGCTAGGAGCATATGTACCCTTCTTATAGGTATTGGAAGACTTCAATGGCTCTCCAGAATGTGATCCTATTCCTATAATGGGGGCATGTGCATGCCCGGAGAGGGTATTAGAATCATTCGGATATCTGAGGTCCCCAACTAAATTGGTCACAACCTGCATTTCAGTCGTCCACTAGGTGAACAGAAATTCTGCCCATAGCTTCTACTGAAATGTATTACTTTGCCTGCTCCTAGCAAAAAGCTTTGAAAACATCACTCTGGGGTGCTTTACATTAGAGAGAAGAAGAACAGAAGTGAGCACAGCAGAAGGCAACACAATAATGAAGAAGGGAAAGTGTTCTGGTTGCTTGTGTGTGCCTCAGCTCCCAAGCCCAGAATGAGATGACGCTTGATGAAACCAGCTGAAAGAAATGCCTTTGTCACACAACTGGCCTGGCGAATTTATCATCATGGAGTGGGTCCCATGGAGATTAATATTATGGGAGGGTTCAGTAAGAGACAATGCATAGGTACAGGTAAGGGGACAATGAAATGCTAGTTAAACACAATAGATGCAGAAAAGGTTATTACTTGCGTGTACACACACACACACACACACACAGGAAAGCATGGATTTGTACGTGAATCCAAGATTCAAGAATCCAAGATTCACCAGAGTCTAGCAGCCCATTAGGCTAATATGGACAAGGCACACTTATTTCAGAAATCAGGGACACAGAGGGGAGCCATGCTAGACCTAGGGCTGCATTTTGGTTGCTTTCGGGAATTCCCCAGCCTGAATAGCCAAGTACTCGAGAACATCCTTTGGCATAAGTATGAAGCAAAGTTTTCCCTGGAGATCATTGGAGGATGATTTCAAAGCTGCCTAACAACACTGGATGCACCGTTTACATTAGATATGATTTTCTATGTGGATCCTGCACATACCGGCCATGCAGACCAATTGGTATGAGCATGTACGACTGTTACCCAACTAACTTCCATGGCTAATGCCATAACAAAAACCTCTGCAGTCATGCCAAGAAGCCAGACCTAGAGAAGGTGCCTCCATTTGAGATGCTTCAATTGAGATAAAATTGAGTTGTAAAACACTTTTCATTCCCAAAGGGTAAATCAAATGCACCCTCCACAATATGCAAGCAGCAAAGATTTTTTTGTGGGGGGTAACCTCTTACTACATTATCAGCAAAAGTTACATCACCATGACTGGATGCACAAATGTATTTATGTGGCAGGCACTGCAAAGACACAGAGATGCCTCCCATACAGAAAAAAACATGTTCTGCTGAGAAAGGACTGACAATAGATGGGAGAGAGGATGAAGGGAGGTCTCACAGATGGCCCATGGCAGAACGAGATTATACAGGACCCAAGGAATCCTGGGTCACTACACTGAACTCCATCGTCCAGCTCTGGTTCTGACCCTAGGGTCCCAACTACATCCCCATGCAAGTCAATGCATTAGAATCTAGTCCTTGCAGGGCAGAAGCATGTCCTCTGATGACTTCCTATCTCACCTCTGTTTGACAGAATCTCCTCAGAAATTATATGAAACTGAAGGAAATCTTAAAAAACAGGAACAAACTTTAACAACTGCATTATATTAGAGATTCAAGGGGGAGAAAGAAAAGAATAAGTCAGTCACTGCTCATATTCTGTACGGTTCACAAGACCCCACAGAAGAGTTCAATACACAACCAATCAGGAGAACTGGTTCCATAGAAAAAAAGGAAGGGGGGGTTTTTGTAGGACTGTGTGTCACAGTGACTATTATGGTAGTAGTAGCTACCACAGTGATAAATCCTCTAACAAGAACATGGGTAGATGGGTATGAGATCCAAGAGAGATGCTGAACATAAATTGCCAATCCTGGTTAAGCAGCAAATTATATTATCCAAATCTGCGTGAGGGCTGAGCACACAATTTTCATTGCACTGAATCTCCTAATCGGAGGTCCAGCAGTGTGAGTGTGCAGGCACACAGATTGATCATGGGGTCAGTAATACATGGGCTTTCGCCCAATGCAAACATCACATTAAAACACTGTGCTCCTTGCTCAGAAGTTCAATTGGAAGAACTAGCCCCTGGGAGATGTTCCCATCATAAAACCAAGTTCCAATTTATACAAGAAATATGTTTCCTCTAATGATTTAAAATAATAATAATAATATACATACACACACACCATACTTGGAAGAATAAATGGGACACTAGAATTTCAAAGGTATCCATTTATATTAAACTAGAGATAGCTTATAGAGATACAAACTCCCAGAACACGAGGAAGCAGGTTCTTTGAACTGCATGAAGGAAGCAGAATGGCTTGGGTGAATTTCTAAATTCCACTAGAGACCTTTCCAAAAGCATTTATGGGTCTAGAGGTGCAGAAATATGATCTGTAGTCTTCAGAGGGACAATAGAGTCTTGTTCATCAAACAGTAGGTTTATATAAAGTATATAGGGCCAGTATGCAACCATGTATAAGTATGCATATTTCTGTCCTAGTTGGGCAACTTGGTGTACTAATTCCACTCACAAGGAAGACAGTGACTATTCCAGGGGTGTGGAAGTTATCATATGACTTTGTGATAGCAACTGAGCTGTAATATTGAGATGGTTTAAATGTCTTGTTTGAAAAGGCAGCGTGCATCAGCACATCTGATACATGATGTAAGTGAAGTCTCCCCTTTCCTGCAAAGGGAAAAGTCAGTCAAGCACACAAGGAGACACATCAAGATGATAGATTGAATCCTCAGTGGGTCTAAACTTGTTCCAGTCTCGGAGTGGGGGGGAAGTGTCAAAGGAGGTCAGGTGTTCAAGCTGCTCAAAAGGATTTCAGTGTGGTTTGGTATGGGGGGTGGGGTGAGGAAGATGGGATTATGGTAGTTGGGTTTGCCAGGGTAACATACTCCACAGCAGAAGACTTCCAAGGGTGAAAGCTCTATACAAAGAATCATGGAAATAAGAATCCAGGATGCATCTTACTTCTTCATTTCCCTTTCTCTTCCCATTAAGGAAAGTCATGTTCCCGAGTTGCTAAAGACATCTTTACCCTCTGGTCAAGTTGGCACTTCTGATTTCCCAGTCATTATTCCCCATAATTGTATGAGAGAATTGCTTTCAAAGCTTTTAAGAACACGTTAGGCAGACCTGTGTCTAAGATAAGGGTGATCCTGGCCTGAGCAGAGTTAGAGTAGTGACCTCCTGAGCTCCCTCCAAGCCCTGCTTTTCTATGATCTTAGATCTTTGCTATCCTCTCTGGAGAGGAAGGGTAGTCGAACGGGAACGGTGCAAGGGTGGGTTTTGGGAGATGTGGATGCAATTATGTCCTTTGACAGAGCAGACCTGAATTCCCTCAGTTAAGCCACTTTCCCCACCCCCATCATGCTGGGAGAATAAAACAGGAGCACTCCACATCTGAGTCATTCTGAGAATTAACGTGCAAAGACTGGAAGAGAAGGATCAGAACGTGTCCATTTATCAACCAGCTCAGTGGAAGAAGACACCTATACAGTTCTCAGATCCCTTTTTGCAAAGGCAAAAGTCATATTGTGTCGACTTTTCCTCCAAAAGCTACTGTGGGGGGGAACAAACTCCATCCCCCTCACCCCAAGATCTTAAGTAGTTTCTGACTTGTTCAGCCTAATGGCACCTCTATGAAGAATCATTCATCTGCTGTTTATCACAGACATTTCTACCCTATACCCTATTGCCCACATTACCCATCTTTCTTCACATATGTTTTTCCATTTATACTTCCACTCACTTATCAGTTTGTCTCTGCTCAAGGACATTAAATTGGAACAAAAATATACTAGACACTATCATTGTGCTCATTTGCTTTGAAATAAAACTGCATTAATCACACTCCAAGGAACTTTTCTCACTCATCTTCGAGGGTAGTGTGTCTATAGAAATTTGTCACTGGAATAGCACCACACCTCACTTCATTTAAAACCCCAAAGGCTGGCTCTCCTAGCCTTTCTTCCAGTCAAGCCTCTCAGGCTAATGAAGATGAAGGCTTAAGGAATTGCTCAACCTTGGGCAAGAAGATACCTCTAAGGCTGAAGATTTTTTTCTTTGCCAAAACAATGCTTTGAACAAAAGCAAGAAGCAATCTTGCTGAGATAATCCTATACAAAAGTTCTCTAGCAGCATCCTAATAGGAAAAAAAGGCACTTAGCATTTAGGGTGGTATAGCAACTACTTTGTATGCGGCAGGCTCTGCATTATGTAGCCATACCTTCCAACCTCCATAACATCCATTTTACCAATCCCACACACACCTAAACAGTCTGGCAGGACTGATATTGAGATAGACAGGTATATAAAATACTAATGTATTTATAAAACATGTTTCTACTTCCAGTGGAAGACTAGGGCATTCAAATAACGGTGCTTCTCTTCCTTTCTTCCCCCATTTCTAATTTCCCCTTTATGGCATGTTCCATGAGCACGGAGGTGGTTAGTCATGTTAGCCTGAAGTCAAACTGAAGGTGGTGCAGAGTGACACCTTAGAAACTCACTGGTTCATTGTGGCATGAGTTTTCATAGGGAACACCCTACTTCATTAGATGCCATGAAAGGACCTTACAACATCTGATGAAGTGGGTTCTTCACTCAGAAAATGCATGCCTTTCTGAACTAGCTAGTCCCCAAGGTTTCATCCTGCATTGCCTTCTGCCTTTTCAGTGAAGAAATTAGGTATTCAAGTGAAGCCGCAGTTCTTGTCTGGGTCTGTCTCAGTGAGGAAACTAGCCTAGCATACCCAAACAGCAGTCAGGACATGGGATTCCTTTAAAAAAAGGGGTAGCCTGCTCCCTAGGTTGGGAATCAGTGATCCGACTTGCATTTACCTTCCTGCAAACACCTAAGAGTCTTCTCTGATGATAAAAAGTGATGTTCTGCTGTGTCTAATAGACTAATCCCCAGTGTAGGGCCACTGGTCAGATGTTTCACATAAGAATCAGTTCACTTATCCAACCCCAAGAGAGATTCATTCTATTACTATCCTCTGCAGCAAGAGTAAGAGGTAGGGTTTTCAGACCAGTCTTAACTATGTGGATGCTTAGTTTCCACTTGCTAAATTTGAACTAGTTAATATCCTTCTTCATGGATAATAGTTTCTCCATCTGGAGGTCTCTTAAAATGGAATCAACCAGTCTAAAAGATTTTCCTTCTGCCCAGCTTCAGACTAAAACACAACTAATTACCTCTCATTTACATGGAGGTTACACAAATATGTGGTCTAGGGTGGCTTAGGAACATACAATCCTGAATCTTTGCAGGAGTTTAACTAGCAGATATTTGAGGACTTGTCTAAACCTTGTGAATTTATTATTCTACTTTACAGAATTCTTCACATTTCTGTAAACCTTACCTTTTTAGTCTTAATGTCTCTCAATTTAAGAGGATTTCCTGGCAGGTGTACTTTCTATTAAAATGAGATTAACAAATCCAGGCAATTGAGTATCTTTAGAAGGCACCTAGGGAGTATTAAGTGACTGACTTCCCTTTAAATCCCAAAGAAATTCAAGTCTTTTACATACTGTTTCTTTTTTTCTGGAATGCATGTTCTGAGCTACCAAAACATGGAAAAGCAACTGCTGCCTATTCATGCTGAGGTTTCCCCATAAGAATCATAGGGGAAAAAACCCAATCTAAACCATCTCAGTGCTATAGGATGCAAACTCAGAAAAAAACAGGCAACTTTATGCTGTGAAATACTCAAAATGAAAAAAGGGCAGAGTAGCAATGAAGTTTGTAGTCTGCTTACCTGGGGCACTTGTAATAATGTTAACTAACCCCTTACTCCTCAGGTAGATTATATAGATGGATAGCTAGACAATCCAGTTTGAAGCTGGCTGTAGATTTGGCAGGTAAGAGGCAGCTACAGGTGGGCCGTTATAGAAACACAAATACCACCTCATTTCAAAGTGATAATAGAGAGGAAAGCAGAGACGTGCATAGAGACAGACAGCACTGCCTGAAGTAAAACAGGGACAGACAGACCCACAGACAGATGCTACTTAATATAGAAGACTTTTAGAAAGGTACAAGCCTGATGCCTTGGATACAACCAACTTAATTTCCATACATTTATCAGGCCAAAGAGATCAGACGCGCTAACTCTTAGGCCCCTTTAAGTAGCCCCACCTTGCTTAAAAGGAAGCCAGCATCTTATCTATCGCACAAAACAGCTGAAACCAGCATTATGGTGCCAGCACAGGTCTAGCAAAAGGTAATAGGTCACCTATTTAACTTCTGTAATATCTTTCATCCTACCCGTCTAGAAGGAGACAACGCCACCCAAACCCTGCAACTAAGGAATCATCCTATTAGGAGACAACATTTCTAGATAGCATTCAAGGTATGAACAAGCAGAGCTGGGTACAGACCTTAAATCCAGGTGTCATTATTGTCTGCTGGCAATCAAAAGGGTTTAGAATACAACGAAAAATAAGCTCCAGCGTGCATACCTATGCTGAGAAACCACTTTAGAAGATAATTCAACAAAAGAGATTATGCAAGTGTGTCATTCATTCCTTAAATCTGGCCTACTCATCCATCCACAAGCCATTGCCATCCCCTCCAGTTAAAACGGGAGACCAAAGGAAAAGAAAAAGGAAAGAAAATAAAAACCAAATTATTGGGTCACTGGGTTACTCTCCAGTGAGTAAGTCCACATTACACTGCTTCACCAAACGGCTGGTCAATCTAAGAAATTCTGTTGTCATCTCATATTCATTAAAATCAAGCTTTCCATGCATCTCTTTTTATCCCCGGTCACTGTACCGGCTGAGTACCTCAGGTTCTGGAGCGCTCTCATGATCTGCAGTTTGTGTCACATATTCCTTTCCAACCAAGGAGAGGAATTAAAGACTGATGGGTTGGCTCATTGGGAACAGGCATTTATTTCAGACAGGAAGCCTGTTCCCCCCTTCTGTTTCCTCCATGATTTTAAAGGCAGGTAATGAATGGATTTTGTGGTCAGTGGCATGTTTCAATTCAGAAGATCAGGAAATTGTGACTGAATGTTTGTGAAAAGCACTGAGCTACCCACATCGCCGCACCACATACCTTGTATTAAAGAAGTATGTGTATATCCCAATCAGCTACCTAGGCTGAGTTTTTAGTGCAGCCTGAAGGTAATTTCATTGGCTTCCTTCAGGAGATGAGGTCGTATGGTCCTTGAACATACTGTGAAGTCACAAAGGGTCAAACCTTGGCCCTCTCAAATTCACGGATTCCAACAAAGGCCAAGAGTTCACCCTTGTAGCAGGATCTTACCATGTGCCAAAGCCAAGGCTTCTGCCACGTACAGTGGGTATTACAGGGGCCCAGAAGGCTCTGGGATCAGGGTCTAGTTATGTAAACGTATGCATAGACAGAGAACAATAGACAGTCCCTACCACAAGAAACCAATTTGCTGCAGAAACATAAGGTGGGAAAGGGCCATTAGGTTCAG
>NW_005843065.1:46275-56031 GCF_000455745.1 Alligator sinensis
GCCTTCGCATAACACAAACACTAGAATCCCAATCACAGAGCGCTGCATGGAGCCCAGTAGCTTGTGATCACCCAGAGCTGAGCAAAGTGTGCTTAGAGGGGGAAGGGGAGAAGGGATATCCAGTCCACATCACTAGCAGGAACACATCAGAGAAAAGAAGGGAACCAAAGTCTCCAGCCCCTCTGATGCTTTGCACTGCACAGAGGCCTCAAAGAGACACCAGATCCAAAACAACTAAGAATATGAAGAGAAGGACAATCTTCTTTCACAAGTGGGAAACTGAGGCAAACAGAGCCCCAAGGTAGGATCTTTGAAGATCTGAGGTACCTTCCTTCCTTAAGCTCTTTCAAAGACACAAACCAATTATGCTTAGAGGCTCAAAAAGTACCAGAAAGTAAACTAACATCACCAGAAAACTCACCACAATACCTTCACCTAGACTTCAAGCATGCCAAAACTAATCTGCTACAGGAATCCAAATAGTCTCACTCTTTCTTTACACTTCCTGCATACCCCATCTGTACCTGACTTCCCTTCTTGATTTATAAAATCTTCAAAACAAGAACTAGCTTTTGATCCTAAGTTTGTACAAAACTCTCTCTTACACTCCCAGCCCAGGGCTCTCTCATAAAGTCAATAAGTTCCTGGCCAAGGAGATAATGGACCGAAGTGGACTCTAATCACCCCACCTTGCTACACCTGTGCCAGGTAGCAGGCCTACCTGGGGACGTTATAAAGCAGGGAATGCAACTCAGCTGGGAATCATTTCAGGGAGAAGTAGACTGGAGAGCCTCTAGGTGCATGAGCAAGATTATCTGAGGAGTTCTCTGGAGGCTTTCAATGCTGTGGTCTCATGGAAGAAAAACAGGTCTGACTAGGACTTGGCTAGTGGCTACCTAACCGGGGTTCAATGAAATGGAAGGGGAGTTTAGAACTGGTCCCATGGGGTTATGAGTTGAAGGCTCCTTTGTTTGGTGGTTTTTATGCCCTGGCAAGGGTTGGACTCTTCTAACTGCTGCTGCAATGAGTTGGGGCTGAGACACAACTGCAGCAGTACTGTGCCAAAAGGGGGTGCCCAATTGCCCTCTCTGCCATAGATTCTTGGGTACTAAGGTATCTTGTATCATCTCTCAGGTTTTCTTGATCCCACTATTTTATTTTCCCTAATGCAATGAGTACTAGCTTTCCTGAGGGAGAGGACAGTGAGCAAGGCAGGTTTGGACTGTGAGCTAGAAAGCTGCATGTTAGAGCAAATGTTGCCCTCTGTGTTGGGAAGCAGAGCTGTTTTCTGCAGTATGTTTTAGCTATAGAGCTAATCACAGTGAGCAATATAGCAGCACAGTGATGCACTCCTATACAAAAACTACCTGATGGGTGTATGATGGAATTAAAGTAACAAAAAGAGGCTGCGCCCCCCTCCCCCGCACGCCCATGGCCAGTGAGGAGTAAAGCTGACTAGAGCCTATGCTGTAGAACATGCTGTTTGAACACCATGATATTATGGCTCATTGACTAGACTTTTCACTTGCTAAGTGCTTGTCAATAGTGTTTAAGGGACCTGAGTACATGGAGCAAAGGACTGGTTTGAATTATTCTGGAATAACTTGCTGTGTGAATGCATCACTTTGGAAAAGAGGTGACTGATTCTGTCATTGTTTTGTTTGCAGAATGATTTCAGTATGGCCACAAAAAGAAGTATAACTTACAGTTGGGTCAGTGAATCCAGTCACATACTATTGCAAACAGCCATATCTTACAACCTTACTCATCTGCTGAATAGCTGTGCTGTCTGACTTCCCCCATACTGATGGTCACAGGCACCACATTCCCCTGGGCTCCTTTCAATTCCCCTGCCTCTGTCTATCTATGCTTCGTAGCACTGTGTTTTTCTGTAGAACCTACAAACCATAGAGTTGCTTCTGTGCCCAGTGCTGAGTGCATTGTGAAGGCTCTAGCAGGTTAATCTATGAGATAAATGGCATTAGATATGGGGAAACTGAGGCACGGGGAAATATAAATGTCTTTACCCTCACACACATACCAAATCCAGGATTCAAACCTACTTTCCCTGAGCTCCAGTCTGCACTTGTAACCTTGAGACTATCTCTTCTCACATCCACTTTTCCTGCCCCTCACTGCAGATGGTGACAGGCCTAGATCATCCAGTGATTCTCAACCAGGGTGGTGAGAGATCCTTTTAAGGGTGTTACATAGTATTAGCATTGTTATGTGTGCAAATATCTGCATGTGATTCAAAGATAAACCCAGAAATGTCAAATAGGAATCCATAATGTCAAAAACATGCTGCCCTGTTGTGAGCTGAGTTCTTTGCAACTCTGTAGTCAAAACATGAGTGAAAGCCTGGAGTTAACATGGGTTGGGGGGGCTCAGATCTAATGCGGGGGTCCTTTAGTTTGACAAAGTTAAGAACGACTGTTCTGTGTGTTCATAATGTTTGGTGTGAACATTGCACTAGGAGTCAGTACAGTCGGGGCAGAGAATCCAGCTGCAGCTGAGCTAGCTTTTTGGTGTGGTGTCTAACACCGTGGGGGGGTACTATAGCAGCACTGTGGTACACTCCCAAGCAAAAACTCTCTTCATGGCTTGAGCAAAGGGATGAAACATCCAGCCTCCTATGGATTTATAAGGTCAGTTGGGATTGCTGCCCATAGTGTGACTATTATGGGACATAAAAAATAGGGCTAGGGAGGGCTTTTGAGAGAGCTATCCTTGTCCAGCAACTGCACAGGGCAAAATAGCCCCTAGCTACCTGTTCTTGACAGCTCTGCTCTATGCGCTGTAGTTAATAGCCTTACAGATATTGGAAGTGTGCTCTTTCTGGGTCCTTTCAATAGCAGAGCAGAATAGGCTGGGTCCTCCTGTCTCATTAAATCCAATATCCTGCTACTGCAAGCACCCAAGGGGATATAATCCCGATCATAAACAGATCAAGTTTAATTTAATAATTCAGATAAGATTTTTGCTCCTATTGAGAGGTTGATCCAGGACCTGCCCCAGCCCTGATGAGTTAGAAACCTTATTCTCTTCATCCTCAAATTATCCCCAACCAGTTTAATCCCTGTTTGATCCCCAGCCAGTTTAACCCCTGCTTGTCCCAGTGCACAGTATTCACACCTTTGCTTATTTAGAAAGAGCAGTTCCATTCCCTCTCAGATTCTATTTGGCTTGGTTAAGCAAGCCAAGATCTCACCATCTCCTATGGTTGGCTCTCTTCACTCCAGTCAGCCTCGATAGCCCTCCTTGACATTAATAAATCCACACCTGGGTTTTTCTAAGTAGGACTGTTCAAAAGGAAGTGCATTACCTTGAAGTCTAGATGCATCATGTCCCAATAAAAGAGAAATCTACATGTTCTGTTAGTGCCTCAGAGCCCCAGCTTGTACAGGGAACTCCTATTGTTGCAGATGCAAACACTTGGGAAGAGGTAGATTTTAGATTACAAAGGTTAGAATGTGGGAAAGACCATCACTGCCATTTTTTAAATAATAGAGAGAGAGAGAGCATGGATTTTTATTGTATTTTTTTTAAGTATTTAAACATTTCTCCATTCAACTCTACAAAGAGAGCAGAAATTGTACTTGTTCAACTTTTGCAGTCTTCAGTCTATATTCATGGTGGCTTTTTAAACTCTGTCTTCTTTGGAAAATTGCTTTGAAACTTCAAAGCCTATTTTGGCATTTGGAAAGGAAGATACCAAGATCCTGGCTCCAAGTGAATTTGTTTTAGAGCTTTTTCCACAAGAAACTTTCCCAAAAATGTAAAGAGGTCAAAAATCAAAATGTAGCATTTTGAAGTTACAGAAATAAAAAGTGCTTTAATTCATTTTACTTTCTATTTACAACTCATATCTTTGCTCCAATATGTCATGGTGGGTTATCCTTATCTTGTGGGATGAGAAAACAGTATCCCACCCAACACCAAAGGCGAAGAACAGTGTAGACTTTTAAAGGTACTTAGTTGGCTAGCAGATGGGTAGGTCCTATGGAACCTGGCTCCTATTGAAGTGGGTATTGGATATGAAGGGCCTTCAGAAATTCTCTCCAAGAACCTGACTAAATACCAAATTCATTTCTGACTTGGCCTTCTAAGTCACACAAACCTAGACACTCAAAGGAATTTAGTTACCTAACTCCCACCAATCACATGGGTAGATATGTCCTTAGACTAACGTGGCTACAACCTATACCCCTGCAAATACTTTTAAGAAATAAGATAAATACATCCTCCGGAACAACCCTGGAAGGCCCGTGGCACAATTGAACCATGGCTCCCGTGTCTTCTTAAATCTTAGGAAATTAGAGATGGAAGGGGTTTCAGGAGGTCATCTAGTCCAACCCCCCGCTCAAAGCACGACCATCTCCAAAAAATGTTCTTTCATCTCCCTACATGCTGCTGTGCCCTTCCTAAGCCATTTCCCCATCCCTGACTGTTTGGCAGGAAAAACCTTTACTGCTGGTGGCAGGGAGGGTGTGCTAAAATTTCCTAGTAGAGCCATTGGTAAAATAATTCCCCCCACACCATCCCCTACCATAAAATCTTTATATGAAAAACAGGGTTTTCCCCAGATTCCAGCTCTGTATAAGGTCTTTGCTGCTGCATATGGTGACTTTTTTTATCGCTTCCTCTTGCGTTCACCTCAGACCTTGCTCCAAAGAAATGCCAAGTTGAATGAAGACCTTCACTCCACATCTGGTGAAAGGAAGTGACTTTCTTGATGAGTTTCAGGCAGGAAAGGAGCAGATGCTTCCTGCCAAGGATGGAGGGATTTTGAACATAGGCTGCATGTCCGAGTGATTTATCAGTGGTGAAACAAAGTACAGCCAGCTGGTATTTAGACTGGAGTGGGCCGTTAGTAACCACAGAGCAGTGGTGCCTTGTTATATTTCATCTGTATCATAGAAATAACAACCTCAACATTTTTCATGCTGGATGTTTGCACGTGGGCTTCAGCAAATGATTTATTTAAAGACTGCCTTTCATAGTTTCATAGCAGGTAGGGTCAGAAGGGACCTGAGCAGATCATCAAGTCCGACCCCCTGCCATGGCAGGAAAGAGTACTGGGGTCAAACGACCCCGGCAAGGTGTTCATCCAGCCTCCTCTTAAAGACCCCCAGGGTAGGAGCCAGCACCATTTCTCTTGGAAGTTGGTTCCAGATCCTAGCCGCCCTGACAGTGAAGTAGTGCCTCCTGATGTCTAGTCTGAATCTACCCTCTGCCAGCTTGTGACCGTTATTTCTTGTCACTCCTGGGAGTGCTCAGGAAAAATTTCATCCCCATGAAATAAGCATTATATCATCTTTAAAAACATCCTTTCTCAGGCAGCTAAAGTACATCTCACCTTGCATTAAACTTTTTTTCATAACAACTAAATCCCCATCTGTTGTTCTGAGGCATGTGGAGTGTTTTTTGGGTGCTATCTGGTTACTGTCCCTTTGATGTACAGGCTGCTGAAGTCTGTGTGCTGGTAGGCCAAAGCTAGCAAACCGTCTTCCAGATTCCAAAGGCGACACAGAAAACGCATCTTGGATATGTCGGATGGCAAAAGCTGAAAAAGGTTTATCATCATCAGAGAGCACCCCAGTTGGTTTGATTAACAGTCAAGCCAACTTTTGTGATGCTTGTCCTTCACAGGTAGAGATATCATCCATTATTCATGCTCCCCTAGGTCTCTATGAGAAACAGGTCTCCCAACCTCTGCATTTATATATTTATATATTTGTGTCTTATGCCAATTCTTCTTTCTCTTTGTTGAAATGTTCATCTTGGCTTTTCATTTGCCGGTTTTATGCACCCAACTTCTCATCTCAGTCTCACAGGCAAGTTCTGCCTTTTTACGTTTGTCCTCAAGTTTTTTAGCTGCTGTTTTTTGTACTCTCTTCAGTATCTTTTTGCTCATTAGTGACTTTTTTTTTTTTCTTATTGGGTCATCCAACAGTCATGAGGCCCCCTTCACCTATACTGCTTTTCAGCACTGTGCCTAACTATACCTTATCATAATTATGGCCTAGCACAACCAGAACTCGTATACCATCAAAACTGATTACATACAGAAGAAGAAGCTTTTAGCTGTTCCTTCAAACAGGCAGGCCAAACAAGCTCCTGTCTGAATTATGTGTGAGATCTAGAGTCCTGTATCCCAGACCCTCTTGCATTAGCCACTGCAGCTGGCTCTATTTCCATCCCCAGGTAATAAGTCCAGAGGTCCTTGTTGAAGGCCCTGATCTTCCAACTCCAACCTATTTAGTTCTGCCCGCTTCCAAAGTTGGTAGTAAAACAGTAGAACCAAGTGTCCCAGCTCCTGGAGCCACTCTCCCAGCCCAGGACCCCAATTCCCTCTGAATTTTCATGATGAATCTAAAGTATCCTGACTCCCACATCGCCCAACACAGGCGCTCAACTCTCATCTAACAAGTCCCCACTTCCCTCCAAGAGCTGGGGATGAAACCGAGGCATCCTCACTCCCGTTTCATCCTGCTCCATCCCACTAGATCCCACCATAACTAGCTGGTAGAACATGGCCCCTTCTCACTTGATGTAGTCTGTTCCTAATACTTCTGAGCATTATTCATAACCCAAACCCAGGAAACCCCCCAGAGGTTTCCAAGGAGCCATTCTCATCCTTGACTAATCTACTAAAGCTATGACTTTTTCTTAAGCTTCACCCTACGTGGGTGCTGAATGAGACTTTTCATTTGCATGCTTTAGCACTGAGAGGTTGAAACTGAGATCGGGGCCCCATTTTTGCTATTCCTGTGTGTCCACCTAGCCAAAAACTGTGAGCCCAGGTTTCAGCTGAGCAAATGGAAATAAGCCCAAAATGTCTGATCTGGGGGAATATGCCTTGACCCCCAAGGCCACTGGCTCTCTAGAAACTGGATGTATGGCAATCAGACATAAGTTAGCAGGGGTGTAGCTTGTAGCTGTGTTGGTCTAAGGACATAGGCAGACAAGGTTCCTTGGGTGAATCTGATATCTTTTATTAGACCAACCCAAATAGTTGGAGAATAGTTATTAAGCAAGCTTTCGGGTTCAAAAACCCTTCGTCAGGTTAAGGAAGTTTCAGCAGTTGGTGTGTGCTCTTCCTGGATGGAAGTTAGACATAAGTTAGAGCATCCGAGTGCTGACTGTTGTGGAGACTGAGTGGTTGCATATCTTAGGGAATGATCCAGAGAACAAAAGTATGAGACACACACCAGGCAAAGCAACTTGCTGTGCCATCTGAGGGTATAGTACAGCTGTTGGATCTGTGTCTGTATCAAATGATAGGGATATGAGCTGTTCCAGTGTTTCTGTCGCATCTGCATGCCCCAAAGAGCACAACAAGCATAGCAAAAATGTTAGTTTTAGCCCTGTTGTATTTAGGCTTTAAGTTGTTAGTGAATTAGCCAACCTGTATCACTACAGGAGCAGGCAGACATACTGGTGACGTTGTAACAGCTCCCACTCCTCCTTTTCAAGTGGTTTAAAGTTATATTTGGGCCGTGACTTTGGCTGGTTAGTTGTAGAAATCTCTGCCCTGACATATGCTTTCATAGAAAGGCATAGTTAGCTGTGGTAGTCTGATGTCAAGTATAAGGCAGAATAAATTTGCACCTTACAAACTAAGCGGTGCATGCTTGTTTTACATACACGCACTCACACTCATTCACAAACACGCATGCTGTGAAAACAGCATCCAGTAGTGAGCTTCAGCCTATGAGAACTTTTGGCGCACGTGTTTTCATGGGCTGAAGCTCTTTTTATCGGATGCTTTCACAGCATCTGGTAAAGTGAACTTCAGCCCACAGAAGTGTGTGAGTAAAAAGCTACTTTGGTTAGTCTATAAGGTGCAAGTCTGCCTTATATTCATTGGTAAGGCAACATAGGAGTGCTTAATTCTGAGTGAAACTAGAGGTGGCATTAGAAGAGTGATCAAATAAATGAGAACAAACCCATGAATGTTACACGGTAGCCAGTTGTTGACTGTAAAAACCCCTGGGGAACAGCATAAAGGCTTAGAAATATAGTAAAAGCTACGTGAAATCAGAACAGGGTTTCTCTCTTTGGGTATCTGATCACTGATACAAATCAAAATCACATGTTTTAGGAGAGAGCTATTCCCTAAAGCTTATTTTCTTTCTGATACTGTTCAACATTTAAGTGTGGAAGAGGGCTTCTGGTGGTGAGCCCTGTGGAGTGTATGTATGGTGGGAGGAAGGGGCTGCAGTATGCATCTTGGGGGCACTTCTAAATTGCCTGCCTTATATTAACCTATTAACCTCTTTGCCAGTGCAGTGGTGGGGCACTGGTAGAGCCCTTGTCTTTCCTGCTTTTTACTTGTGGCATATTGTCAGTATTCTGGTTTTTGTTTTCATAATGCTCTTTATGGCCATGGTATGTGTAAGGGGCTGGCAAAGGCAATTCATAGTACTCCATGGATAAACGGTCACTTATGAACACAGGGGATGGGACTGGACTGCCTAGGAAGTCAATTCCTGGTCTTATGTCAGTACTAACTACAGCACCAACTACCTGCGGGGAATGCCTCTCAGAGCAAACTGCGGATTCACATAGTACAAGATCAGAAGGGATCAGTGATCGTGGATCTGTTCAGACCTCCTGAATAGCACAGGCCAGCAGAATTTACTGGATTAATTCCTGTTTGACCTATCATGTGGCTTTTAGAGGAAATACCCAATCTTGATTTAACTTCTCCAGTGCAGGAAAATTCATCACAACTGTCAGTGAGTTTTGTTTGTTTTTTTTTGTTTTGTTTTGTTTTTGGGGGGGGGGGGGTTCTGGGGCTTTAATACCATTTCGGTTAAAATAGTTTGTATTTTATTTCTAGTCTGGGCTGTATGTAGCCTCAGTATTCAGTCATTAGATTGTTATACATTTATCTGTTGGTGGTTGACTGTTGATGCAAGCTTCAAAATTGATAAGCAATGACTAAAGGTAGTTTAACAATAAGGGTTTTTACATCTGTTTGGTTTTTACATCTGTACACCTGTGGAGAGTACTTGTAGACTGTGATCAAGCTGCCCTGTAATCACTTTCTTTTTGATAAGCTAAATAGATCAGACACAGGTTATTCAATATTATTATTGTGGTTTTTCTGCAGCACTTCAGCACCCAGTAGATAGAGCTGACTGTAGAACTGCTTGCCAAGTGATGTTGAACCTAAGAACTTGGTGTGATTTAAATAGGCCCTGGCCATTTATAAGGATAACAAGGATATTTGGCATCATAGTACAAAGCTTCATAAAGAATACAAAACTGTATACTCCATGGCTTAAACCAATGTGTAATTGCTAGGGGTAGGATTGTAGGTGAGCTATCCTGTATGCAACTTTCTTTGACGTATCTCAAAACCAAATGCAGGACTAGATGGAACTTGAATCTGTTTGAATGTGGTCTTTATTCCTAAAATGTGCAGTTTGGAAAGTCACTCCACTGAGTGCAAGTAAAAGAGGTGCTTCCTTCCAGAAAATGGGCTTTAGAGTCTTGTTCATAACAAGGAGACTAGAGAAACCAAACTAAGCTACAGGTTTTTGTTGGACTGTTCATCATGGTGAATACCTGGGGATCACAGTGATACAGCGCTGCATAAAAACCCTCTGCATAGATGGTGGAAAATCCTCAGCAGCTGACCCAAAATGCAACTCATGACAATGAAATGGCAGTTGAATGCACTCAAAAATTGTAGTGGGATGAGGACTGTGCTTCTGAATTCATGAGGAGAACAGTGTTTTAACA
>NW_005843065.1:57041-57806 GCF_000455745.1 Alligator sinensis
CTGCCAAGTTTCAAGGAGATAGGTGCAGGGGTTTGGGGAAACTGCACCTCAAGCTGCTGACAGGCAAAACTCATGACATAGATAACCCTGTGTGTGTGAAGGCACAGTAGGGTGAAAGCAGCAGGGGTGGTGGCCCCTGAAGAGGCCACAAAGCCTGCCAAGTTTCAAGGAGATAGGTGCAGGGGTTTGGGGAAACTGCACCTCAAGCTGCAGACAAGCAAAACTCATGACATGAGTGACACTGTGTGTTAAGGCGCACCAGGGTGAAAGCTGCAGGCCTGCTGAAGCCACAAAGCCTGCCAACTGTCAAGGAGATAGGTGTAGGAGCTTCTGGATTCTGGGGCCCTGCACCCCTAGCTGCTTACAGGCAAAACTCGTGACGTGGGTGCTTGTGCAACTGACTGTCTCTGTCTTGGAGCAGAAGCAGTTCCTGGCTCTGTATTGATTCTTTCCTCTCCTTAGTCTGTGGTTTTGTAGGTGTTAATCCTTGCTCATTAACTCATTACCTAGCAGCTACTAGCTAGCTACTATATATTGAGGTGGACCCTGAATGAATCATAATTGATTGGTAACACAGTAGCTTAGCAGCCAGGCCTGCAGTAGCTTCAACCCCTGCCGGCCCCCCCACCCCTGCCCAAGACAGACACAGTTGCACAAGCACCCATGACACAAGTTTGTCTGTCAGCAGCTAGGGGTGCAGGGCCCCAGAACCCCCCTGCACCGATCTCCTTGACAGCTGGCAGGCTTTGTGGCCTCAGCAGGGGT
>NW_005843065.1:57893-62081 GCF_000455745.1 Alligator sinensis
CCCAAACCCCTGCACCTATCTCCTTGAAACTTGGCAGCTTTGTGGCCTCTACAGGGGCTAGCATCCCTAGAATTTTGACTCCACTGTGGCTTAACATGTACACGTGACATGTTTTGCTTTCAAGAGTTTGGGGTGTAGTTGCTCCCAAACCCCTGCACCTATCTCCTTGAAACTTGGCAGGCTTTGTGGTCTTAGAAAGAGCTACCATCTCTAAGGTTTTATCCCACTGTGGCTTAACAAACACACACGACATGAGTTCTGCTTTCAGAAATTTGGGGTGTTGTGGCTTAACAAACACACATGACATGAGTTCTGCTTTCAGAAATTTGGGGTGCAGTTTCCCAGGAACCCCTGCACCTATAACCTTGAAACTTGATGTACGTCATTTCCTTAGCAGAGGCTACCATCCCTGCAAGTTTCATCTTAATCAGCCAAACAAAAACAAAGTTATAGATATTTCATTGATTCCCCATTATACGCTATGACTGAATCTCCGAATCTTTTCCAAATCGATTCAGAAAGCCTAAAGCTTCCCGCAATTCGATTCAGATTAGTAGATTCGGCTTCTGAATCATCCAAATCATCTCTGAATCAGAATCATGATCCGAAGCTTTGCACAACTCTAGCAAACAGACCTCTCTGGTGTCTGAGCTTTCTTAAAACTAAAAGTAGATTCGGCTTCTGAATCATCCAAATCATCTCTGAATCAGAATCATGATCCGAAGCTTTGCACAACGCTAGCAAACAGACTTCTCTGGTGTCTGAGCTTTCTTAAAACTAAATCAGAGTCTTCAGTTCTGGTACAAATGTAAAAACATTGGATCAGAAAGGGCTCCCTCAGTCAGAGTCCAGGCCCAGCTATGGCAAGCAGCATGCACCCAATCTGTCTCCTGCGTTGATGAAGTTTATCTTTAAACATTGTAGGGTTTTTCCCTTCACGGTACTTCTAGAGGGAATCTATTCCAGAACTTCACTCCCTGGATGATTAGAGACCCTCTGCTTCCCAACCTACAGTTAAACATGGCAAGTTTATCCATATCCAGTATGATCCTTTAGCTCTGGAAGATATCCTCACTCTCTGGCATGTTTAGCAGAGCCATTGACCCCTTTCAGCCAAATGTAATTCATCCAACCCCTTCAACCAAGCTTTTTGGTCTCTTCTCATCTGACAGCCTCTCCATCTCCTGATCATCGCTGCAGATTATTTCTGTCCCTGTTCCAATGTGAGATCCTGCCCACAGGTGACTAGAACTGCTTGCAGTGTTCCATGCCCACTGTGCTTTGTACAATCCCTATTGTCCCTATTTCTCCTGGAAATACCTTAATTTATGCACACTGTGCTGGCTTATTTGTATTCATAGAAGTAGAACTTGAAGGATATGGTTTACAATATGAAAGCAGGGTGCTCAGTTATGCCTCCAAGAAATAAAGTGCTGTCCCTCTGCTCCTATCATGCACATCCAGTTCCTGAAGAAGGTGGTGAGGATGCCCTGGGTACTGCACTTAACACCTGGGTTTCCAGCTCACTTGAGCAGCAGTTTGGGGCCTACTCAGGAGTGAATCCAGGATGCATCAATTTATTGCTCCCAGTCTCGCCCCTTCTTCTCCCCAACCTGTGTGGGTAGATGGGGCCTAGAGCCTGTGGTAACTTTTAAAGTCCCAAAAGCAAGTAAGAATACACTTATCTTCTTCATAGTTAAAGGCATGTCCCCTTCTCTCCCCTCCCCCTACTGCTACTACTGCTTCCCCTGCTGTGCTAGGGTGGGGGAAGCTTCAAAGCCCCTCATGTCTTCCCCAGCCAGGCTATTAGCTGGCTGGGTTCAGCTGGGACAGTGACACTGGTAGCAGTGGAAATGGGTAGGGGAAGTTTCCCCCCGCCCACGCTGACCAGTCCCACCCCCAGAAGCAGGCATGGGAAGAGAGATCCTTCTTGCTCATTGCTGCTGCTGCTATTCCCAGTTGGGCCTATCCCTGTGCAGCCCGGCTAGAGCAAGCAGGAATCCTGACTAAACTGTCACACCGGATTTGAAACTTTCCCAGCCCTGGGACAGCAGGGAAAGCAGTAGCAGCAGGAGTGGGGGGAGGGGGCCAACATTTCTGGGGATGAATGGCTTGAACTGGTAGATGGGACTTATTCCCATCTAGGGTTGTGCAAGGCTTCAGACCATGCTTCGGATCCAAAGCAACATGTCCGGATCAAAGCACGAAAAGCTTCGGAGGCACCTCGGAAATCCAACCATAGGGTATAATGGGGAATCAATGAAATATCTATAACTTTGTTGTTTTTTATCCAATTTGGATAAAACTTGCAGGGTGGTAGCATCTGCTGAGAGCATGAAGCCTGCCAAGTTTTAAGAAGATCGGTGCAGGGGTTCGGGAGGAACTGCACCCCAAATTCTTGAAAGCAAAACTCAAGTCACGTGTATGTGTTAAGCCACCGTGGGGTCAAAACTGCAGGGTTGGTAGCCCCTGCTGAGGCCACAAAGCCTGCCAAGTTTCAAGGAGCTAGGTGCAGGGATTTGGGGGGAACTGCACCTCAAGCTGCTGTCAGGCAAAACTCATGACATGAGTAGTTTGTCAGGGAGCAGAATCTAAACACATGCAGGTCTCTCCTCCAAGACTTCCTAAAAAAAAAAAAATCTTGTGTGTCATGAGTTTGGCCTGAGCTTTGGCCAGAAGGTGCAATAGAATTGCACCTGGTAGACTAAATACATCAAAGATTTTGACAGTCATTAGCTGTGTGCAAGGTACTGGAACAACTGTATCCCAGGGTCTGAACAGTTGGAAATTTCAAAGTTGTGTTCTAGTATTATCAACTGGTCTGTCCCTGGAATCATTCACTAATGAAAGGAAGTACCCCTTCCATCCTAGTCCCATGTGCTCCTACCTTCCTGCCCCTGTCTGCCAATCCATATATTTCCACATGCACTCTCAAACCCACCTGTCTGTCCATCCATTCCTATCTCCTTAATATTGGTGATAAAGGTCTTGTGATTGACTTATACATAGAGACATGTTTCCCAAGTGATGATGACACAGTTGTATTCAAGCATGCATACATGGATTATCTTTTATTGAAATCTCATTGCATTTGCATAGCTTTACCGGCATGTTTTTGAATATGAATATGGTGAGGTATTGCTAATCTTGTGTCAGGGAGATAGACTAGAGGAGTTCTTGACATCCCTTCCAACCCTCTTATGAGCAAAGTTAGCGTATTAGTGACACACTGGTTAGGGAACCTGATTTGTGAATGATATCTTCAAATAAGGAGAGAAATGGACAGAGTTTCACAGAGAAAGCAAACCAAGAAAGAGAAATGTACAGACACCGTCTCACTAAGAAGTATCAGTGGAATCTGTCCCCATTTAAAAGCTTGGGAAACTTTCCCTATTGCACTTCAGTGCAATAGGGAAAGTTTATTCCTTTTATTATCTATTTGACATTCCTGTTTGAGGGCAAGAGGCTTTTTGGGCTTTTTTTAGTGTGGAGGACAGGGACAACCATCAAATGTATTTTTGTACAGCCTGGCTAGGAAAATGTACTAATGTGCTGGAATGAGCTTGACGTCTGGGGACAAGGTACCATGGTGACTGTAACCTCAGGTAGGTGATGTGCATTCTTCTCTCTCCAGTGCTGCTAGCATGTGTGTTCCTCCAATATTTTTCTATAGGCAAAAAAGCCATTTTGGTTTTCTCTGTGATCAGAATTACTAAGAATGCAATATTCTAGCCAGAAGGCTCAGAAACATCTCTGTTACAGAAGGTACATCGGCTAATAAGGTCTTGAAAATGAGGCTTGATTTAGAAATTAAGGTTGGGATTTTAAAATGAGCCAAAGGGAGTTAAGGATTTATTAGGGGGGCACTTCAGGTAAGGCCATAAACCTCTAAATATGCTCATCTCACCTAGGAATTGATAAAGTTCCTTAAGATGTTGGAGCTGCAAGAAATTTAGTTGTGGGACCCATGTGGTTATGGTATTTAGAAGCAGGTTAAAAAAGTAAAGTAATAAGGGGAAAATAATACCAACAAGTGGCATTGAGATAATATCCATCATCTCAGCATAAAAGATGATAACATGCCAGGATATTTGTACTGGGGAAATAGGTAGTAGTGTCTCTGTGCAACTGGTATTTTGACTACTGGGGACAAGGAACCTTGGTGACCGTCACTTCAGGTAACTCTTT
>NW_005843065.1:62112-65222 GCF_000455745.1 Alligator sinensis
TAAATTGCTGTAACTTGTTTTTTTGCTGAACTTTAATACTCTTCCAAATCTGAGAGAGACTCTGAGAGGGTTCCTAGGAAAGTTCAGGGATTAGAATGAGAGCATGATAGTTTTCTGAAATAAAACGGGAATTAAATTCCTTTTTAGGAGGCTGTAGAGAATTGTTGGAAATTGAGACTTTGACAGGCCATCTTGTAAGGTTAGAATGTGTTTGATCAAAATGTTGAGGCTGAGGTTTTTCAAAGTGATTAAAGTTGGCTGATGGGTGTCCAAATTGCCTTGGTGTCATACAGTATACCCTTCTAAATCCTGTTATTGTGACACGAGTATGTTAAAAAAAAAATCTAGCTGGGGAAACTGAAAGCAACCTCCAGTAGGGCACCCAAAAATCACTATTGAAAAATCTGGCTGAAATACTTGGGCAGGTTTTTGTGCCCTGAGGACATGGTAATGTATTGCTGTGACTATTATGCTTACTTTGACTTCTGGGGACAAGGAGCCATGGTCACCGTCACATCAGGTAGGTATCATTCCTATATATCTTAGAAATCCAGAAATGTTTAAATATATTGCAAGTAGCTTCTGAAATCCAGGAAATTTTCTCTAACTTACATCTGTTCACGGTAATTCAACCCCCAGTGAGGTATTTTGAAAAAATATTGAGGCTGGTATTATGTAGAAATCGTTAAAATGTGATATTCAGAGTCACTGGGTGAGAATTAAAAAAACTTAGGAGGCAAATATTAAGATTAGATTATGTGTAGGGTTAAAACAGCCACTGGGAAAAGATGATTGCTAATAACTAAGGGAGTGTGAATGGGTTATTGTACCACCATGATAAGAGATTAGACTAGTGTGATTACTATGGCTTTGACTCCTGGGGACAAGGGACCCTGGTCACCGTGACTTCAGGTAAGAACTACTCTTCTTTTCGAACCCCCAAAACCTTTGCACAAAAGTTTTCTTGGAGATTTTTTAAAATTGAGTTTGATCCCCAAGCCACCATAAATCAGTGGTAATCTTCACTTCATGAAGGGATTCCCGTTGGCTTTCCACTGAATTGGCTGCAGGTCAGACCCAAAGACGGAAAAATATTGCTCTGTTGAACTTGGTAGATTCCATTAGGCGAGATGTTCATAGATTCAAGTGACTATCATTCAGTAGGAGGCAGGATTAAATTGAACACTATGTTAAAAATAAGAATAAAATGCCAAATAGACCTAGTCACTAAAGAAATCTAACTATCTGTCAAATTTCGGTTGAGGGAAGGTGAGACTAAGCCAGTTAAAATAGAAAATTATGATAAAAACTGACAAGTTCTTGAATAAAAATGGTGTAAATTGTATTTCTGTCACCTGAGGATTAGACCAGGTCAGCTGGGTGATCTAAGTGACCAGTTCTGAGGTTTAAAATCAGTATCAATAAAGCAGTAGGTTTATGTAGAAACAGGCTCTTAGGTTTTATCAATGTGACTACAATGCTTTTGAGTACTGGGGACAAGGGACCATGGTGACCGTCACATCAGGTAAATGCTTTCCTCCTCTTTTTTTCAATCCGTTTTACTGCTAATTGATTAAATTGACTTATCTTTCATTTGGAATAACTTTGCCCCCTCAGCACCAATTTTTTAGTGATGATCTTGGTAAACAAGACAAAGGGAGGCAAAAATGAGCATAAAAGTGATAGACAGTGAATTAAATGATGAAGTTTAATTAAAGAATGGGGGATGGACTGATTCCTTAGGTTTTAGTCAGGTAGGACCAGAGTTAGAACCACTGTGATTACTATACTTTTGGCTACTGGGGTCAAGGAACGATGGTGACCGTTACCAGCGGTAAGTTTTTCACTCCTGGCTTTTATGGGTTAAGTTCTATCATTATTTAGCAGGTTAAAATATTGTTCCCCAGAGGAGGGTCCATTTATAAAAGTATCAGAGGTCAGGCAAGGTTTTTTAATCAGGATTTTACTCTGCTTAGATATTGTCATTCTTGACAAAATAGATTTATTATGGAGCAAAATGAGATATTTGATTTTTAGTGGATCTTAGATCTTGACCCTTGAGTCTTTGCCGTCCGAGGCCAAACTCAACCAACACGGGTCTGAGGTTATTGTTTAGGATAATGGAATAAATGTACTCTTGTGTACAACCGATTCGACCACTGGGGTCAAGGGACCCTGGTCACCGTGACTTCAGGTAAACCCTAGCCTCTATCCTCTTTTCTTATTTTGTTTCTTGGAAAATGTTTTTTTCAGTTAAGAGCCCTATAAAAGTTTTAGAAAGGTAGAGGTTACTTTTTTAAAAATAACAATAGGGTGAAATATATTCTGAGGTCCCGGTAGGACTTGGGTTAAGGTTTTTGTACACCCACTAAGGGTAACTGTGACAGTGTGACTACTTCGATTACTGGGGCCAAGGGACCATGGTCACCGTCACCTCAGGTAAGACATTTATTGCTCTCTAACCCACTAATTTCTCCAGTTCTGGGATTTTTGAAAAAAATTCTGTCTGGGGAGGTTGACTATAGCCGGCATAACTTTTTCATTTCTCAATGCCCTCCGGGGCATTTCACTCAACTGCGGTGAAGGAACAGGGTTTTAACTCGGTGTCTTAGCAAAAGATTGATTTTTTCCACCCTGACCCCTGTTAAAAATGGATTTCATGTTGTTTTCTGTCGGCATTGCCTTTGCCACCACTGTCTGAGGGACATTTTACATGCAGCCAGAATCAATTATTTTATTACTATGATTTTCTCATGTTTGGGAGTTTGGTGACAAATGACAGGTGAGGTTGTTACGACTGTTTTATTAATTAAATCTTAACGGGACAGATTGAAGAAAAAAAGGCAGTTGGAGGCAGCCTAGAAAATGAATTAGTTCTATTTAGTCTTAGCCGGGGGACTGGATTCTAAGGGCTAAATCGGAATTAAATTTTAATATAAAAGGAATTGGTGGTTGGGGACTATAGGATTGGTAGGAAATTAGTTGTAAAGATTTGATCATTTTAGCCTTAAAGATGTAACAGTTTTGAAAAACAATTAATCTGCCTGATTCAGTATCTAAAATTTAGTAAATCTGGGAATTCATCAGAAAAATTAAAATAGGGTAAACTA
>NW_005843065.1:65232-74173 GCF_000455745.1 Alligator sinensis
GGGAAACTTAAACATCGGTAAGCATTTGTCAAAAAAGATCTTTTAAATGACTCTAGGCAAGGTCAGATGTTTCAACTTCTCATTGTCAAACTGTCTCCTATTAAAAAAAAAAAAATCCTGGTTTTTATGAATCAGTTAGTCAGTTAATTAACTGGACAGGGAATGTTATTGTCAAATGTGATCATAGATAAATTCCAGTGTGACAACTGGTTTGCTTACTGGGGACAAGGAACTATGGTGACTGTCACTTCAGGTAAATATAAAGGAAAAAAATATCTTCCTTTTGAGTAATTAAACAATTGGAAATTGTAGTCATGTTTGACGAGAATTCAGCTCTGTTTGAAGTCAGCCGAATTCCAGTCGCTGGCTTTAACGGAGCTTAGATTCAAACTTTTCATAAAGCCGATAATCTAATATTATAAAATAACCTTTGTGACAGAGTTGCTGTCTCTGACAAATCAAGTGTCTTTTAATCCTTTTACAATTGTTATTTCTCCATTTTGTGTAATAATTGTAAACAGGGTGGCTTTCTTAAAGTGCGTGACATGTTTTTAGAGGGAGTTTTGATGATAGAAAATATTTCTGGTCATCTTTGACCATAACCACTTAGGCTGAGGCTTTGAAAGGTACATACAATAATTAGACACTTAAATCCCTTTAAAAATCTCCCTGAAAACAAGACACTTAAGAATAGAATTGAATCATTTAAGGGTCTTAACTGATTGTCAGGTTGTGATTTGAACTTCCTAATTGATATTATTAATTAACATAGGGGGAAAATGAATAAGGATTTTTTCTTGAGTACTAGAAGGAAAGCCAGGTTAATGGGAGAAAATATGTCAGGTTAAAATGTCTTTGATAGTATCATTAATCTTGTTCTTAATTGCCTCTTAGATAAATAATATTTAATAAATAGTATTTAATAAATAACATGGACCCTGGAAGTTCATGTTCACCTTTTGAATCTGCCTTGGATTAACTGAAGTTATTTTAGACCTTCTAAAAGTCCCCTCTGATGCAGAGGAACACCAAAACATCTATTGTGGTAAAAAAGATTTAGCGAGGTTTTTGCCCAGACTTCCAACAGAAGTCAAGTAAGGTGATTATGCTTATGACTTCTGGGGACAAGGGACCATGGTCACTGTTACTTCAGGTAAATCAATTTTTCTTAATGTTCAAATGTCATTTGATTTATTGGTGAAGGCATAAGTGAAATGTGGAGGGTTTTTAATTCTGTAATCCGTGTCTCCCAAACTCTCTCTCTCTCTGAATATTGGGATGTTAAGGTTGACCATCACATTTTTTAATATCTGTCTGCCTCACCTTTCAATATCTAATTTCTGTCTTGCGATTTCACTTATCAAGTCATCCAGTCCCTTTGCCTTGCAGTCACTCTATGATTTATTTTGTTCTCATTACATATAATCTTTATCTCAGTTGTTGCTCTGATCTTTGTTTCATCTATCAAAGACAGATCTCTATAGTCTGTTCCTCCTAATTTATTAATTTATCTAATCTGTCTAATCCATCACTCCTACCTTTGTTTTAATTGTTTAATCAAATTTACTGATCTATCAAACCTATCTATCTATATCTGCCTTTACTTTCTGGAAACACGCATTATCAGAATGAGACCTTTACCGGGTTAAATTCCACCATGCCCCAAACTTCTCCCATTAAAACTTTAAATCTAACTTTAAATTTTATAGGTGGTTACAACTGAGTTTAGAAATAAGTGTTTTCACGGATAATTCATAATAAAGCTAGATAAACTAGGTAATTAAACCTCTAAGTGAATTGAAAAACTACTCACTCAGGAAAAGTTCAATGTGTGCGTTTAATGAGAAATAATTTAATTAGGATTAAAAGTAAAAATACCCTAGTTGTTACCTTAAGGGGAAAATTTTAGGTACAGTAAAGAGTTTGGTACTTTACTGCCTTTTGTCCCGTAAATGTGCTTCCTATAGACTTTTATTTTATAAACTAATGCTTCCAAAGATCTGGGGGGGGTTTTCCCCTTGTGACTGAGTGCAACTAATTTTTTCATAGAAGAACTAGGATTTTGTTATGGTGCTTAAGGAATTCTAATGACTTGAAAGTGAAGCGGTTGAGATGCTGAGCTTCCAGGGATTTTTATGCCTAATCCAGTTAGAAATGTCCTATAAACTGGCCATCAAATGTATTACAAGTAAATTATAATTGAAACTTATCATTTAAAAAAAGCGAGATTTGCTACTTTCAGCAGCCACTTCGCTGCCAGTGTTCAATTCTGTTGCTGATGGAACAAACCTCAGCCTGTCTCAGTCTGAACACTCACAGCTGAAAATTAAAAAGAAAATAAAATAAAACTCTTCTTTGTAGCTGGGCACAAGATGGCCGACTAGCAGCTGGGAGGTCTCTGGGGAAGTTCAACTAGCAGGTGGCCTGAGATTCGTTTCTCGATTTTTAGCTTATTTTAACCCACCTATTTCCAGAAATAGTCCTGAATCTGGTTTCGAAAACATCACCACCCTTGAAGTCAGTTTTGCATGTTCCCAAAATAGCCAAGGTGGTTCCAAACAACAGTCACATCTGTCCAGGGGGTGTAAAAATAATATCTGTGCAGGTGGCAGTGATCAACATGTTGATTGCTATCTTGAGCTAAATCAAGCTGTTTTTCTACTACATTTTTCTTCCTTGCGATTTGAATGAAATGCCTTGCCTGCACATCTTTAGTTTTCGAATAAACAAGAATAATTTGACTCTGGTTTTTTTCTGGCCCATTTTACCAAAAAAAAAAAAAAATAGTATCTAGTTCTAGTTGTTTTCTTTTCATTGGTTTTTTTTTTTTTTTAGTTCGTTTGCTTCATTTTTCTAGTTGTTTTTGTACAGTTTAAGCCGATATCTGTTTTCTATCCACTACTTCGGTTTATCAGGGGGCTGGGGGAACTAAAGCTAGTTTTTCAACCCATGGGATTATATGAACAAACTCTAATCTAGTTTAATTTTAACAAGTCTTTAAATTTAGCAATGGAATTAACTTTATTAAAACTAAATACAATAATTATTTTAATTATTAGATAAATACAATAATTATTGTAATTATTAGAATTAGGCAATTTTAATGCAATTGCAACGCATTTATGATGAATATACTTTTAATTTCTTCTGATTTAGTTATTAACAGCAAATTTAATCATCTGAAACTTGATATCCGGATAGAAGATAATTGTATTCACCTTAAATGCTCTTTAGTTTGAATTTTAATTGAATATGGAAGTCCAGTGGAAGAAACTTTTATCTTATTTTCTAACTTTTTAAATTTTTTCCCCAAGTACAATTTTCTGTCAGGTTGAAATGTTTTCAATTCCCAATTCAATTATAAAAAAAAAAAAATTATTACCAGCCAAAACAATTTCCCCTGAGACCCTTTCAAACTGGTACAAAAATTACTTGGAAGACTAAATCCATCTGAGAGAATTTACCTACGAGGCAATTAATTAAACTCCTTTTTGGAGAAGTTATCAGAATAAGTGACTACGTTTGACTAGAGAATAACTGACTACGTTTGACTAGAGATTCAGTAAGTAAGAATCTATTTAACTCTTCTATTGCTAATAGTACTTCTAATACTTAAAAGTATGAAATTGATGTTTTTAAAATGTGTATTTCTCCCTAAGACTATTTTAAAATTTCAATTGTTTTTTAAAAACT
The DNA here is from genome assembly GCF_000455745.1 of Alligator sinensis. NCBI lineage: Eukaryota > Metazoa > Chordata > Crocodylia > Alligatoridae > Alligator > Alligator sinensis. The sequence goes on from NW_005843065.1 coordinate 68,926, forward strand.
GAAAATAGATTTACTTAAGAAAACAAGTTGATCATGAACAAGAATAGAGATATAGAATTCATTTAGGCTTGACTGTTAACTTAAGCAACAGTATAATTTCATAGTTCGTTTTATTCTTAGTCTATAGATAGGAGCTTACTATGATTTATTAATAAGTAGCTGATACTATTGACTTTGAAACTTAGTTTGGAAGTTGGCATTAATTTATTGATATGATATGATCAGTATGTTGTTAGGTGACAAATAATTTAGTTGGGGAATTAAGATGTACTTTTCCAGTTCATATGGCTTTGTAAACTATATAAATTGGCAGTAAGTCTCACTTATTGACTATTTGTATCCTAGTTGTGCTTGAAAGTGCACAGGATAACTGAACTTAGTTTGAAATCGGTCAATCTTTTATTTCCCTATAAGTAGACTTTTTTCTGGTCTTCATTTTGAGATAGAAGCTTAAGAGTCTAGGCTTATATTCAGTTGCTTTAACCTTACAGCAATTTCTGATGCAATTGATTTGGACATTAAATGGGATCTTTAGGGTTTTTTTAACAAGGATGAACTTGGGATTTGAGCATGAATGCTAGGATTTGGGTGGGGGGTGGTGCATTTTACTAATAGGTAGAACAAGGCATATTATCCTGAATATAGATAATATTACCAAGTCTAGAAGTATTTCCTATTTTAAATGCCTTCTTTCCCCTTGGGACTTAAATCTTTGGACCTCTAGCCCTGATTGTAATGCTTGATTGGTTATTTAGTTCTGCCTGGGTTCAATAACCACTCAACCAGATGTAATTAGATGCCCTCAGGGACAGATTCAATGGTTTCTTAGAATACTTGCTCGACTTTATGGCTTTGTGGTTTGACTGCAGGCATGGGTGGTACTGATAGCCCCAACCTGTACTAGCCCTGAACTGGCTTTTGGGCAGTTCGGGTCTCCTGTGGTACCGATCCCTCCAGGCTTTTTCTATACCTGGCTCAGGGGGAAGCTTGGATCTCGGGGTGTACCGAACTGCCCCAGACAGTTCTGGACCAGACCTAGGCTCCTGGGTAGCCAGGTCCCCTGTGGTACCAAGCTCCCAGCCCCAGACCCTACCTAGATCATGGCACCAGCTACAGCCCCTCAGGGTAGCCAGTTCTGTAGCAGCATTGGGCTGCAGGGAGCTGCGTTCCCGCTAGCACCAGTCCTAGCTCCCTACGGTACCGATGCTGGGTTGCCCCTAGCCGGCTGGTTCTGTCGTAGCACCAGGCTACAGGCGGGTCTAGCTGCCCCTGCTGTTGGTACTGGCTTCCCTGCTAGCTGGGTCTATATTAGCACCAGGTGCTGCTGGTGGGTCCGGGACCCTGCTTAGCACCAGCACAGGGTAGTGGGCTGGCCGGGTTCCCACAGCTAGTCCTATACTAGCACCAGGCTGCAGGGGATCCAGGTCCCACTGGTACCAGTACTGGCCTCCCTGCTAGCTGGTTCTGTAACAGCTGAGGGTTGCCAGTGGGTCCAGGACCCTGCATGGGGCTGCGGGCTGGCCCTACTCCCCCTAGCTGATCCTATACCAGCACTGAGCTGTAGCATCTGGGTCCCACTAGAACCAGTACTGGCTTCCCTGCCAGCTGGGTCTATAATAGCTGGGGGCTGCGGGTGGGTTCAGGACCCTCCCTAGCAACAGCACGGAGCTGCAGGCTGGCCTGCTACCCCTAGCTAGTCCTAGTCTAACGCTCAGCTGCAAGGAATCGGGGTCCTGCTGGTATTGGTACTAGCTTCCCGGCTAGCTGGTTCTGTAAGTGCTAGGGGCTGCAGGTGGGTCCAGGACCCTCCGTAGCAGGGGGTCCAGCCCCCTCTCTCCCCGCTGATCCTCTACCAGCACTGGGCTGCCAGGAATCCAGGTCTCTCTGGTAGTGGTACTAGCTTTTCTGCTAGCTGATTCTGTAACAGCTGGGGGCTGCTGGGAATCCAGGACCCTGCATAATGCCAGCAAGGGGGCTGCGGGCTGACCCCATTCCTCCTGCGTAGCTGATCCTATACTAGCACTGGGTTGCAGGGGATCCAGGTCCCGCTGGTACTGGTCCCGCTGGTACGGGCGGGTAGTACCGCTGGTACTTCTAGCCTGTTCTGTAATAGCTGGGGGCTGCAACTGGGTCCAGGACCCTGCATAGCAGAGCAGAGCTGCAAGCTAGCCCTGACCCCACCTCAAGCTGATCCTTTACGAGCACTGGGCTGCAAGTAATCCAGGTCCCTGCTAGCTGATTCTGTAACAGCTGGGAGTCCGGGATGCTCCCTAGCACTAGCATGGGGCTGCAGGCTGGCCCTGCTCCACCCTAGCTGATCCTATACCAGCACCGGGCTGCGCGGGATCCATGTCCTGCTGGTACTGGTTCTGGCTTCCCCACTAGCTGGTTCTATAATAGCTGGGGACTTCTGGGGGTCCAGGACCCTGCATAGCACCGGCATGGGGCTGCAGGCTGTCCCCATTTCCCCTTGCCAATCCTATACTAGCACAAGGCTGCAGGGGATCCAGGTACCACTGGTACCGGTACTGGCTTCTTATACCAGTACTGGCTTCCCTGCTAGCTGGCTCAGTAACAGCTGGTGGCTGCCGGTGGGTCCAGGACCCTTCGTAACACCAGCATAGGGCTGTTGGCTGGCCCAGGTCCCCCAGCAAGTCCTATTCTAGCACCCAGCTGCAGGGGATCTGGCTCCCACTGCCTGCTAGGTGGTTCTGTAACAGCTGGGGGCAGCTGGTGGGTCCAGGACCCTCCCTAGCACTAGCATGGTGCTGCAGGATAGCCCTGTTTTCCCCCTCTCTCCCCGCTGATCCTCTACCAGTACGGGGCTGCCAGGAATCCAGGTCTCTCTGGTAGTGGTACTAGCTTCTCCACTAGCTGATTCTGTAACAGCTGGGGGCTGCTGGGAATCCAGGACCCCTGATCCTATACTAGCACGGGTTTGCAGGGGATCCAGGCCCCGCTGGTACTGGCGGGTAGTACCGCTGGTACTTCTAGCCTGTTCTGTGATAGCTGGGGGCTGCAGCTGGGTCCAGGACCCTGCATAGCACCACCATGGGGCTGTGGGCTGGTCTCATTCTCCCCCTAGCTGATCCTATACCAGCACTGGGCTGCCGGGAACCCGGGTCCCACTGGTACCAGCACTGGTTTCTCTGCAAGCTGGTTCTGTAACAGCTGGGGGCTGCCAATGGGTCTGGGACCTTCCCTAGCACCGACATAGAGCTGGGGGCTGGCCCAGTTCCCCCAGTTACTTCTATTCTAGCACCGAGCTGCAGGGGATCCAGATCCCGCTGATAACAGTACTAGCTTCCCCGCTAACTCGTTCTATGGAAGCTGGGGGCTGCTGGCCCCATTCCCCCTAGATAAGCTTATACTAGCACTGGGCTGTAGGGGATCAGACTCGCACAGGTACCGGTACTGGCTTCCTCACGAGCTGATTCTATAATAGCTGGGGGCTGCGGGTGGGTCCAGAACCCTCCCTAGCACCCGCATGGGGGTGTGGGCTGGACCTGTTCCCCCTCAGTTGATTTTATACCAGCACTGAGATGCGGGGGATCCAGGTACTGGTACTGGTTTCCCTGCTAGCTGGTTCTGTAATAGCTGGGGGCTTCCCTAGCACCAGCTGCAGGCTGGTGGGATTCCCACTCTAACTGATCCTATACTAGTACCAGGCTGCAGGGACTCTGGGTCCCCCTAGCTCGTTCCGCACTGAAGCCAGGCTGATACTAGTTCCCTGCTAGCACCAGCATTGGACTGCGGAGGTTCCCCGCTAGCTGGGTCTGAAACAGCACAGAGCTGCAGGCTGAACCATTTCTCCCAGCTACTCCTATTCTAGCACTGAAGTGCAGGGGATCTCGGTCCTGCTGCTACTGGTACTAGCTTCTCCACTAGCTGGTTCTGTAAGAGCTAGGGGCTGCAGGTGGGTCCAGGACCCTACCTAGCACAAATATGGAGCAATGAGCTGGATCAGTTTTCCTCCCCACAACTGATCCTTTACCAGCACCAGGCTGCAGGGTACCTGGGGCCCACTGCCAATGGTACTGGCTTTCCCGCTAGCTGGTTCTGTAATAGCTGAGGTCTGCTGGTGGGTCCAGGACCCTCCCTAGCACCAGCACAGGGCTGCGGGTTAGTCCAGTTCCTCCAGCTAGACCTATTCTACCATCAAGTTGCAGGGGATCTAGGTCCTGCCGGTACCAGTACTAGCTTCCCCGCTAGCTGATTCTGTAATAGCTTGGGTCACCAGGTAGGTTTGGGATCCTCCCTAACACCAGTTCTCCTGCTAGTCCTATATTAGCCCCGGTCTGCAAGGGATCTTGGTTTCCCCACCACCATCATCCCCAGTACCGGTTCCTTGCTCCTTGGTTCTGCTCCAGCTTCAGGGACTCTGTTCTCCCTAGCTAGTTCTGTACTAGCCTGAGTCCATGCTAGTGCTAGCACCAGGCTGCAGGGGGGCCCCTGGGATCCCCCATACTAGCTTTGCCACTAGCTGGCTTTGTAGGTGAGTCTGAGTCCCTCCGAAGCACCAGAGCACAGTGCTGTGGGATGGCTCAGTTCCCCCCAGCTGGTTCTGTAAGAGCCCAAAGCTGTAGGTGGGTTTGGCTGCCCCCTGGTATCAGCTAGTGGAGAATCCAGTACTGGCTCTGTAACAGCTGAGGGCTGCAGGTGGATCTGGGTCCCTCTGTAGCAGTAGCCCTGGGCTGGCCTGGTTCCCCCCAGCTTACTGTATACTTGCACAGGGCTGCAAGAAACTGGGTCCCTGCTAGACCCAGCAGAAGGTTGTGGGGGAATCCTCTACCTGCTCCCTGCCAACTGCCTCTGTATTAGCACAGGATTGTGGGGTGAACCCAGCTGCCCCCAGTACCATCGGTCTGTCCTAACCAGATCCTGGTACGGGCTACCAGCCCGCAGCTGCAGGGGATCCAGGTACTGGTGGGTTTCCCCCAGCTGGTTCTGTAATAGCCCAGAGCTGCAGGTGGGCTCAGTTCCCCCTGGTACAGGGGTTTCCCCCTAGCTGGTTCTGTTGCAGCACTAGCCTGCAGGCTGTCCCTTTCCCCACTAGCTGGTCCTATACTAGCACAGGGCTGCAGGGGCCTGTACTAGCCTGAGTCCCTGCTAGTACTAGGACCAGCCTGCAGAGGGGTCCCTGGGATCCCCTGTACTGGATTTTCCAGTAGCCAGATTTGTATCAGCATGGGCTCTTGGGAAGCCTGGTTTCCTGCCCCTCCCTACTTCCTTTCCCCGCTTCCTGCTG
>NW_005843065.1:74204-98140 GCF_000455745.1 Alligator sinensis
GCTGGTTCCATAGGAGCACTGAGCTGCCTTTAGTCCCAGTTTTTGGTCCCAAGTCCCACTACCTCTTACTAGCTCTGTGCCAGCATTGGGCTGCATGGACCCTGACCCCTTATAGCACCAGTCCTTCCCCCAGCTACCAGTACCGGCTTCCCCCCTACCTGGTTCTGTTGCAGCACTGGTCTGTGGGTAGGTCCAGGTCCCTCCGTAGCAACCAAGCTGGCCCAGTTGCCCCTCTCTAGTTCTATGCTAGCCCGCGGCTGCAAGGGATCAGAGTCATTCCAAAACCAGCTTCCCAGTAGCTGGTTCTGTATCAGCATGGTGGGTCTGGGTCCCCTGTGGTACCAGTACTGGGTTCCTTGCTAACTGGCTCTGTAGCATCCCTGGGTAGCAGGTAATTGTCTCCAAAGTACCAGCTGGGCTGGTTCTGTATTAGCGCTGGGCTGTAGTGACTCAATCTGAGCTGGCACCAGGCTGAAGAGATGGCCCTGGTCCCCAGCAGTACTAGTTCCCTCTCACTGAAGCTGGGCATGATCAGTTCATTTCCCAAGCTCTGGAAGACTGATAGATGGTTCTGAACAGCTCAAGGGTCATCCAAGCCCAGCTGGTTCCAAATCTGCTGCAGGTAGTCAGGACACAGGTATGTATTGGCTCCTGCCTGGTAGATTCCTCTGTGGAGCTATAGCACCGAGCTATGCCTCCCAGCCAGGTCTATACAGTATAAGGAAAACGGGTCCTACGCTGTGCAGTACCAGCTCCCTCTAGTGCCAGCTCTGAGTTCTCCAGTTTGATCCCAGCTGGTTTAGAGTCGTCTACGGCATTCACTCCTAGTCCCAGCCACCACCACCACTCCCCAAGCCAGTGGTGGTGGTGGCTGGGGGTGGTGGTGGCTGGAACTAGGGTGTGGCAGGTTTGGATCTGCCATGGTACCAGATCTAATACCAAGCTACGGGTAGGGTCCTGGATCCCCTCCCCCCACCCCCCACCTGGTGTCAGAACTAGGCTGCAGAGGACAAAGGGAAGGGTGTTTGTGTCCATGTGTTACTAGCTTCAAGTTGACTATGGGGTTCCAGTTCTGCTTGACCTGTGCTCACTGCTCTACTGTTAGCATCCAGCTGCAGAGAGGAGCCAGCACTCTGCATGTCACATGGTGGTTCTGAACCAGCTCCCAGTTCTGGGACGGGTGCACAGCCAGAGGTCCAGTCTGCCTGGCTGTGCCCTTAGCTGATTCTGGAGAAGCACCCCAGCTGGGAATGGAGTTCTGGTTCCCATTAGTATGGCTTCCGCCCTAGCTCATTGTGAATTGGTGCAGGGTTGGGTCAGGGAGGAGGGGGCCCTGGTGCCAATTCCTTCCTGATTGGGTCGTGCTCTGGGGTGAGTGAAAGGGCTCTGGGTGGGTGCCCCATGGTGTTGGTTTCCTTTCAGCTGGGTCTGTTTTCTCTACCATCCCATGGCTGGACTCCTGTGGTACCAGTTCTTGGTGGCTCCATCCCATGTGGGAAGAAAAGGCAAGATTGCAAAACCCCAGGGATTATTTTGGGTTTTTTTATCTCATTGTACTTAGGCTGGCTTCATCAGTTACAGTTGCTGTCTGATGGGCAAATAAAAGCATGTGATTGAGCACTAGAGAGGGGCAAGGAGTATGTTTAATACCTTGATTCAGACCCAGCTGGCCTGTTGCCCTGACCCTGAGGCAGAGAGGATGGATCCCTGTGCCTGTTCTTCTGGTGGGGTCACCAAGAAGCTTTGGGGTGAATGCTTGGCTTTTCAACTGGAGTATGGTTAATGCTTAGGGATTTCTGCTCTTTGGAAAGATTAAATATTTAAGCAACCATGATACCTGGTCCATATATATAATGGGGTAGGAATAGGATATCAATAAACAAAGGACACTGGTTCTATATATTTATGAGGACCAGGTGGTTCAACGTGCCTACCACAGAGAGCAAGACCTTCTGAATAGGAGCTTTGCCAAAAGGAATTCTCTCTGGTCTTCTTTGCTCTGTGTGTTATTTGCCCCAGGATGATGCGACTCACAGAACATGGGGCAACACTGGCATTTCTATTCCTCCTAACCAAGTGGCAGGTGTTTAAATACAACAGCTTCCCACCAGTCACCATGATGGTATTTGTTTTAACATTTTTTCTTGTCCCACTCCTCCACATTCCCTCCCCTTTTATTTTTCTGCTCTTCAGAGACTCCAAAAGCCCCGACTCTCTTCCCACTCATCCCATCTTGTGGGACTGATACACCTCAAGAGTCCATCACTGTGGGCTGCTTGGCCAAGGATTTTCTTCCCGCGTCGATCACTTTCTCCTGGCTCAATAATAAGGACGTCAATGTCACCAATGGCGTCAAGAAATTCCCCCCTGTCATAAGCAGTGTTGGGACCTACTCTGCTACCACTCAGCTATCAGTCTCAGCCAATGACTGGTCAGAAGAGAAACCCTACATCTGCTTGGCCAAGCACCCAAATGGAGACCAGAAGGTGTCTGTAGATTGGACATCTGGCCGTAAGTACTTAAACCTGTTCTTCCAGACAACAGGCACATTAACTTACACCAGGGCATTCAGTTCTACCTGCTATAGGGAGATACCTCTTATAAATCCATAGGCACTCAAGTTCCATACCTGAGGGGCCTAGACTCCAGGGTCCTATCCCCCTAGCTCTAGGAGGATGTAAGGTCAAGTGGGCTAGAGTAGGGGACCTAGGTGTACCAGGACTCCTGGGTTCTAGCCCCACCTCTAGAAGGTATGTGTGTCAGGTAGGTTGGGGTGGTGAAAGTCAGGACATTTCTGGGTTCTCTTCTCCATTCTAGACTTTAATATGGCAGACTTAGAATAGCCAGTCAGGGGAAAGCTACCAGGCTTTGGGGTGGGGAGGGGATATGGGATAGAACGTATGATTGCAGGCAGTGCTTACATGGAGGAGATGCCCTTTCCAGACTCAGCCCTGTGCTCTGCTGGAATGTGGTTTGGGGTAGAAAGCTGTTCCATGACCGACAGAAAGAGAGCCCATTGGGTGCCAAGGAATATATATAAACCCCATGCACAGAGTATCGACTACATACATACATTCTGCATTCCAAGTGCTGTATTCATTTGCTGACCTTTGATTTTTCTTTCTTGCATGTTAGCTATTGAGCCCCCTACTGTGTCTATCAACCCCCCATCCAAAGAAGACTTTGAAACCCCCTTCAGAAATTCAACCATCCTCTGCCGAGTCGAGGGGCTTCGTACCACAGATGTCACCCTGAAATGGCTGAAGAATGGGGTTTTGGTGAAGTCTGGATTCACCACTGTGGGCCCCATCAGCAAAACACTCAACAGTAAGCTGACAGTCACCGAAGGAGAGTGGAATGCTGACAGTGTTTTCACTTGCAAGGTGGACGGCAAGAACATCAGTGAGATGAGGAACACAAGCAAGTCATTTGAGTGCGGCTGTAAGTTAAACTCCTCAACTGTTTCATGCCCCTGTAAAATAGCCATGACCTGTTTGTGTAGCAAGCTTATGCCCCACAGAGCCAACCTTCAGCACATGGCAGAAACCCACATCTATTTTAGCAGTGAGTGAACTGGGAATGGGATAAGAAGGGTATTGTCATGGAGTGAAACCTCAAAAAATATAAAGTAGATCTGTCCCTTAGGGCTGAGATATGCCTCTTTAGTTTGAGGCATGACCCATTTCAGAACAGTCTCAGAACCAAGTTGTAGTACAGGTTTTAGGACCAAAAAAATGAAGAATAGCTCATTTTAACATAACTCTTTGCTCAAAATGAGACTGTTCTGGGTACTCATCACTTAATGATTAGAATACAGTCATCTAGAAACTTGCAAATCCTGCTAGGAAATGAGCAAAGAAAATCTTATTCATCTAATTTTTCCCTTCCAGTTGGTACAGAAGGGTCCATTGGTATTGATGTGCAGACAATCCCGCCTGCCTTTGCTGACATCTATCTCACCAAATCAGCCAAGCTGACCTGCCAGGTCATTAACATGCCCACTGCAGATGGGTTAAATGTGACATGGATGACACAGAATGGGAAAGTGCTGGAAACGGTCACTGGGCAGCGCGTGGTGCAACCCAATGGCCTGTACAGTGTGCTTGCCACGACCACAGTGTGTGCAGATGAGTGGGACAAAGAAGACATCTACATCTGCATAGTGACCCACCCAGAACTCGTCTTCCCCATTGAAAAGCGCCTGCAGAAGCAACCTGGTGAGTGACACCTCTTTTGCGTAGGCTTGGCTCTGCTCCATACTCAGCTTCTTGACCAAGTTAAACAGCTAGTGGCATACTTCTAAGTTAATCAACCCTAAGACCATTCACACAGTCTCCAGGCTAGAAGTCCCCTGAAATAAGCTCTAGATTAGACTGTAATAATCCTTACTGGCCCCAATTTTTGTGCATGGACCCATGAAGTGGCTATCTAGGTGGTCTTTGACTGGTGTCCAAATGTGATGAATCTCCTGCCAGGGAAGGAGAGAGATGATCTATCTTTTCTCGTATTAAGCTAGGGTTACTAAGCTGATCTCATGGCTCTGCTTCCCAATATTCTACCTCTTCACAAGACCTTCCACCAGTCACTTCACACAATTTCACTAATGTACCTATGCTACGTGTGGGTTATGCTGGACCTCAGAGAAGATGATCCCACTCTGGTTCCAAGATCAATTAATCTCTGTAGCTGGTGAACAAAGTGAGCTCCCCCTGGCCTGATGAGATGGCCTCTTCCAGAATGACTAATAGTGGTAGGCTATGAAAGCTATAAAAATGCTCATTTCCTCTTGAGTATGATCATCACTCATCCTCTCATTAGAAGTAATGCCTAAACAAAATCCATGTAGGAACCGGAGCAGATCTGAGCTTGAGCCAATAGAATCAGAACTCCCTTGTGACCAGCAAGGTGATTTATTCATTATCCTCTCCATCTTTCCCTTCTCTCTACAGCTGCCAACAGCCATGCTCCATCCATCTACGTATTGCCACCTCCCTCTGAGCAACTGGCCCTCCATGAATCTGCCACAGTCACTTGTTTGGTGAAGGACTTCAACCCACCTGACTTCTTTGTCCAGTGGCTGCAGAACGGCGAGCCAATGAGGGCTTCCAGTTACCACTGGCAAGCCTACCCTTGAATCCCAGCAGCCACAGCTCTTCTTTGTCTACAGCACCCTGACCATCAGCGAGCAGGACTGGAATGCTGGCCACACCTACACATGTGTAGTGGGACACGAGAAATTGCCCGTGCAAGTGGCTCAGAAGACCATCGACAAGTCCACGGGTAAACCAACCCATGTCAATGTGTCTCTGGTGATGTCTGATACTGCCAGCACCTGCTACTAACCACCATGCCTTCTCCCAGTCTCCTGTGTCTCTCTGCAATTCCTCATCATCACACAGCTGTATGGACGAGGAATATAACAATGTTTCTGGAATGCAATATTGTTGGCTGCATCTTTTAAAAAAAAGTTAGAAATAAAGTAAATTTTGGAACAAATGAATGAAAATACTTAAGTTCTTTCCTGACCAGGAATGGGGGAAAGAACATGTATCATCAGAGGTGGGAGGGGCTTCTCAAAGGTGTTCAGTGCCCAAAACTCAGTGGCACTTGAGCACCCCTTTGTTTGCACTGCAGTCATGGTTTTTTATATCCCATCTGTTTCTCATCCCACAGAGTCCTCACTTCCTCTGACTCTCCTCCTCCCTCTTCATGGTGTGAACTGTTGGCACTTCTAGCCGTCACAAACAAACTGCCTTAACTTACCTTTACATTCCCTCTGGTTTTTCAGGCATTTTTCTCCTTTCTTTGTTGGAAATATGCCCAGCCTCTTGAGTTAGTGTCTAGACGTCTCTTTACTTCTTAGGAAGCAGCAAATAGGTAGCATTAATATCAGTTTATGCTGGCCCCATTCTGATCTGCCAGGGACTTGAAAGAATTCATCTGCGCTGTAGACCCTCTGATGAGGGAGTGTGTTTATGGGGCTCTTTTTGACCACTGGTAGGCAGTTTGCCCTGCCTGAGTGGCACAGCTAGAATCAGCACTTAAGCATGGCCTCTTCTGTCCTATTCTCTCATGATCAATGCACTAACTGACAGGAAGTACCCAGATCTCACATACCCACATATAATGTCTGGTGGCATTTGGCTTGCTTGTAAGCCCACAGGGTCATCCTAGGACATGAGTGGCTCCTTTTGGCTTCAGATCTCCCAAGAAATAAAACATCTGGCAAACACACATGATTCACTCAGTGGACTGTGGCATTTTCCATGTTGAGTGAGTCATCCTGCTGAGGTATTTTGCTGACCTGCACAAATACACACACGCAATCATGATGATGAATGCATCATACTCTCTTTCCTTGGAAATAAGACCAAACGTTTGCCTATTGCTTCTATTTTTGGGTGCCCCAAAGGAGCACTGCAAATATTCTGCAATAATCTTTATCCACTGCTGAAACAGTAACTTCCATGAAAGGTTTCCAAAAGGTCCCACTTATTTCCTAACTGGGCATGCAACGGTACAGCATCACCCACTTACAAGCTTGGAGTCCATCCATGTTTTTCCTTACAAATGCTAAAACCAGTATTATCGGTCTGGGGGAAAACATGCTCAAAACTGACACTTTCACCATCAAGGTGATAATACCCGTCTCAGTCTACCTAACAGCCTCATCTCTCATGGTCCACTTCATGTGAATGGCACTCGGAGAAGCCATTTTAGGATAGTCCTATTTTAACGCAAGCTATAAATTAATGAGTGGTTACAAGTGCTAAAAAAGGTGTATGAGGCCTTGAGTTGCTGTACCACTGTATCAGATCTAATCACATCCTGGGTGTGGAAGAGTTGTCCCGGAAGGATCGGAAAATGAATATGAGGCCTTTCTCTTTTAGGGGCCACATCCCCAGTCAGACCCCCAGGAAGGACTGGCTGGGTCAAGGGAGGAGACTATAAGTTCATAAGGTCTTTTAATAATTAGATAGTTGTTCTAATCTCATTCTTAGTAGTGACCAAAATATTTCATTTAATCTGGTTTTTCTCAGGGATTTAGCAACTCACATTGAAGTTTAAGAATGTAGATGAGTAGGTGGTTTGAAGGGTGTGTATTGAGTTAGCAGATTAACAGTCAGTAGGTAGACAGAAGAATGGAAGGTCATTCAAAGGGAAAATGGGAAATGCACTAGTAAGTACACACTCGGGAGGAAAGTATAAATAGACCGACAAAAAGAACTGCATATAAAGAAGGAAATCCTGATGCAGAAGTTATTCACACATGCCAACAAAGGTTCTCAAAGAAGGATGAAAACGTACAGGCAGGAGGTGGAGTGTTCAATGGGGTTATTTTAAGGACCAAACTCCTATCAATGAAAATACAAAAGTGGGCATACTGAGAAAAATTGATATCAAACTTGGTTGACATATAGTTGGCTTTTGATGGGATTTTTGCGAGGAGCTAATTTGACAGCAATTTTTTTCTAGTCAGAAGTTCAAACCCCAAGTATTTTAAGGCAGAAACGTAACTGGTAGAACTCCTGCACCCATTTTCCTCTGTGACCTAGCCATTGGACTATATCCCAAAATGCACTGCAACCATGCTAGGTTGCCAGGCATTGCCTCTTCTTAAGAAAAGAGAGACCCTGGCGACTTATGGGAAGTATAGTAGCTAACCCAAATGGCTCTTCATTTTGAAATGAATGAGAATGAGATTCATGAGCTAATGGTGTCATATGACAGTGGAACATTTTCACAATTTTCAGTTTGGTTCCAATGGTGAAAAGTGCCAAGTTGGGGAGGCGGGGTTGGGGGGAGACCAGAAAATCTAGATCTCCTACAACAAGCACCTAACTTTTTCAGACTCTGAGCTCAACACAAGATGCACAACAGAAGTAGGAGCTGGTATACCCAAGCTGAGCTAGAAGGAGACATGGTGGCATGTGCCAGGAACAACTTTCATCTGTGCTAGTCTCTGCTTTCACATGAAGAGCTCTTGACCACCCATGGTCATCCATGGTATTAGCCCCTCTTCCCTGTCTTGCTCCTTTGCAGGAAAAGAGAGGAAATGTCAGATTGTTCAGTCAACCAAGAAAAAAGGAGAAGCATTTGACCTGCATTGTTGTATCTTGTGAGATCCATTTGACATTCCTTTTGGTGGTGGATCTAAGACTAAGAGTCAAAGACCTTCATGGCTTACCCTTTATGCTGTGACACCCACCTACACCTCTCTTCCATCACCCATCCTTCCATTCAGTCTTTCTGTGTATCTCTTTTTATGAGAGATACCTGAGCTGAGTAATGAGCAAGCTGGTGCTGGGGTGACCAGAACAGGGACTTTGCAGTGTTGAAGTTCTTAAATCTTCAAAATAAGGCGTGACCTATGCAGAGACCCCTCACATGAGTTATTTCATGTCAACCGTTTTCAATGGCAACTGAAGAATCCCTATCATCATATCTAAAGACCAGGAGCAATATAGGCCAAAATACCTTCCACAATCAGAACTGTTGATCCCTTCCTTCAGGAAAGATTGTACTTTGAGTACAGCTCTAGCAGCTTGCCCTCTTTCCTCTTCAACCTTCAACCCTATTGTCTATCTACCAGACACACCCTTCATAAATAAATTATGTAGAGATTTCCAAAGCTGGTGAAGACTTGTCAGCTCAGTTCTGTTCTCAATTAGCAGGAGAATGGCATTCAAAAACTTTAGGGTGGCTTGGAAACTCCAGGCTTACGTCTATCTGTCTGTCTTTTGGTCTTTCTCACACATGAATGCAGTGCAACCAAGTTCTTCCACCACTTTTACTACAGGGCAATTAAGAAACATTGTGCTAACAACATAGGGTGGCATTTTCAAAAGAGTCCAGGAAACTGTTAAATCTTGCTTTTTGCTGTTGTTGGTGATGTTGGCACAGTGGAGTGCTTTAACTGGCTCACACCTCAGAGGTGTCATGTCCAGGCTTCCAGATCCTATCACACTGCATCAGAAACAACTAAAATGGAGTCCAGAGCCAAGTCAGTGGCTGGCTGGCATAATTCAGCCTTGGTTCAGCTGCTGAATGAGTAGCTTTTGACTTCACAGGCACTGAGAGTCTGGCTCTCCATCTAGGGTGGCCATCATAGAGGACATTCTGGTTTTCTGCTACTCTGTCTTCTATTGATACGAAACCTGATGCCCTTATGTCCTCTATTTTTCTCTTCAAGCAGACTGTCCTCTGTGATGACCAGCCTATCTCCATCCCACCTTCCCCAAGGAGCCAGAAGAGCTCCTCCAAACTTCACTGATTGTTTGTTCTGTAAGGGAATGGGAATGACTTGTTTTTTCCCCTCTAGACATTTTGACTTTGCCTTTGGTCTGTCCACTAACTCAGTGTCTTCTCAGTGTCCTCCTGTTGATTTATGTATTTTATGGGGAAGATATCATGCTTCTAATGTAACCCCTGACTCCCTGGCTGAGTTGAATGAATGAAAGGGAACTGGGCATTCAAATATCCCTGGAGGCTTTTGAAAATCTCCCCCTAAAATGCATAGGTCTCTCTGACTTGAAGTCCCCAGCTACCAGCACCCTCACCACCCTGTTCACCGCACTGCAGAACCTACCCCCTGCTACTGTTATGTTGCCGTACAAAACTTTAACCTAAAGAATTTAGCAAATACCCAACTATAGCCCATCAGATCTATATGGAAATGCCACCTTGTACAGATACCCTTCTTGCTTGCTTAAGTCCCAATATGGATAAATCCTTCCAGGGCCTCCAGGTGAGAGACCCCCAATTAGTCCTGACTGTGTCTATGTATTTGTTATCCAAAGCTTATCTAGAAGCATATCCGGATGCAGACGAAGAGGACTTCTACAATCTCTGGGCAACAGCCTCCACTTTCATCATCCTCTTCATCCTGAGTATTTTCTACAGTGCCACAGTTACTTTGATCAAGGTAAAGAGAGCAAGAGTGTAGGCAAAGGGGGAGAAATGAATTAAGTGTTCATGAAGAAAATGAGAGAGACTTTGAGGTTAAAGTTTTAAGGGATGTCAAAATCTGGCCCTGTCTCACTAGACTCTGGACAGCTGACTTCTGTTCTAGATTTGCCACTGTCCCATAGCAGCTTTTCTCTCCACTCAAGTTGGAGTCCCAGAGAGGAGAACTAATATTTTCAAAATATTTAACATCTCAATAGGCAATCTCAAGTCCCTCTTGATCCATATGAATTCAGATGTTGGAAATCTGGAAGGTTGGTAACTGTGTCCTGGTTTCCAAACCCACGTGAAGGGTTGAGTGTAGAAATTATGGCCTCAAACCCCTCAGACAGCTAGGGATTTCATGACCTCCATCTCATTGTCATCTTCTCTAAATCTCTCAAGACCATATTCCATTCCTGTCTCAGGAGTGGTAAAAAGAGAATAGACTAGAAATTAGGAATGGTCAGTGTAAGCAATGTGATGACACAACATGAGTAAGAATTTCTTCAGTGTGAGAATGAAAAGGGGTTGGCAGTGTGTGATGTTTTGCAAATCTGATAAATTTGTTTCCTTGGGAATAAGTATATTTTAAAATGTTTCCATTTCAGGTCAAATGAACCCAACAGGTCAATACAGCTCCTATACAAGGATAGCCACCAATGCAGACTGTTCCTAACTTTTCTCTGCAGAATGTCTGAGGATGTTCCACAGCCAGAGGACTACATCCATTACATGAATGTAACTGGATTTTTCTGGCTACTTTTTATTTTGCTCCTTCTTTGAGGCATCGTGAGCCTGCTTTTACAGCACAGTCACCATCCTGTGTCTTCCATCTGCGTTATTAATCTCTGCTTTATATCACATGCGGCCTTTACTGATACAAAACTATAGCAAGAAGTTGCATGTGAGTGGGCACCCATAGTCAAAATGCACACTCCCATACTTTCATTAGACTTTTGTATTTCTTGTCCTGTATATATTTTTCATGTTGAAATAAAGATATATATTATACTGATATGTCAACAGGTTTATTGTGGATTCTTTAATCTTGTAAGCACTTTTCAAGTTACCTTGCATTGGAGACTCAGAAGTTAAGGATATAAGCATCCAACCTGTATGACCCCCTGGGTAATGCAGGTCAAAGAATTTCACTCAGTAATTCCAGCAATGTAGGAAAATATTTTGTGTTTGAAAAAATATCCCACAACACTAAAGCCGCATGGTTTTGCTGAAGATTTACCTTTAGGAGAGAGATGACCAGAATGTATTGAACACTTGTATATGATGGAGAATCAATGACCTCTCTCTGGAAGTTGTTCCCGTCATTAATTCCCTCTACCTGTTAAGTCACACTTCCAGACTTCAGCATCTTATAATGGATCTTGATAAGCCTCTTGTTTGTTAGCCTGAAGAGCCATCTGTCCTCCAAGAGCTTTCACCCTATGTAGTTCAGATCATTTTCCTTCCTAACCATTTCTTGTATCAGCTAAATGTGGTGAACTGTCTCTGAGAGGTACATTCTTCCACATCCCAAGTAAGTACCAAGTGAAGTAAAACCCGAATCTCATCAGGAGCTCCTAGAAATAACAACTAAAAGATAGATAAACAAAAATACTTGGAAAACTTCTGGAACACTGAATATCAAAATTAACATTGTAGTGCATGTTAGTAGGTACTCTATGTTTAAGTACTCCCTGTCCATGTTCTGCATCACTGGTTTAAAACAGTAGAGTTACACTCACACCAACTATAGTATGTTGGGCTACCATCACAGGTTGTATATGATGGTTATCTCCAGGATAATTTAGACTATTGAGACTGATCTCTTGTATCATGATGTTTTAGCCCTTCTAGCTTTTCTAGGGATCTCTCCTGGTCATGAGAACAGTCTTTGTTTGATTTTTCTCAAGCCTACAGAACTGGGCTTCAGAATCTCATGCTATCAATCTGTCTTCCCAAAGAGACTTCTAGTATGTTGTGTTTTGGATTAATATATATCAGACACAAAATTTAAACTTCATGAGGCTTTAAGAACTCCATAAAAGCTCTGGAATTTGATTCTAAAAGAGTCCTTTTTCCCTCTTAAACAGCAAAAGCAAAATGCATGCAGGGGAAATCTATTGTAGAGATTTTTTTCGATGGATAGGCTCTCCCAATGGCCAGTGAAGACATGATACAGCTTCAGCTCTGCTGAATCCCCAAACAACAGAAACTGCTATAGTTACTAGTTGGGTGCACCAGGGAGGAAAGACCATCTCTCCAGAGATTGTTCAGTCTTAAATGACTATCCTTGGAAGGTGAAGTCACCTTTTTGGGTTCTAGTGCATGGCTGTGAACAGTGACACCTGCTCCAGGAGTGAGTTACTCAGGATTGTTCCAGGTAAGATGCAATTCAGCCACCTATATCTTAATCATCAAATGCTGACATTGGGTAATATGGAGATGGGAGACTATCTAGGAGAGAAACATTTCTCCTAGATACAGATGAGAACCATTTAACCCAGATTTCATAGTGTTTTGTTTTGTTGTTGTCTAAAAACTCAGGCCAGCCCTAACCTTTTGGGGGTGCAAAGATATGCAGGGAATGACAACATTTTATCTAAAGAAAATGCTCCTGTGGAAGCATGAACCAGCAGATGATAAATTAATATTGGAGTTGGGAGATGTAGATTCTAGTTTGCTCTCTATTGCCTGCTTCCTACATTGACATCAGGCAGATCACTTTCGTGATTCTGTACTCTGTTTCCCCATTGGTAAAATGATCCTGACTCTCAGGTGGGCTGCAACACTAAGATGGTGAGGAATAAAGATACTGTGGACAGTTATGCAGAAGGCACATTTATGTAAAAACAATGAGATGTGGATAAGCTGAATGAGTTGCAAAGGTGAGGAGTAGCTAATTCACTATAAACCTGGGCCCTAGGCTAGCTCATTGCAACTTTTTCTTATATTCATGGGCTCCAAAGTTTCTAACATGAGGGAAGGAGGAAGTGGTGGATGTTGTGCTGAGTTTTTGCTGGTGGACATGTTTAGGGGGCATCTACACGTAAAGGAAGGGTGTGTATAGACAGATCAGTACATATGGTGATGACAAAGCTATTATGTTTCCATTCTAGTCCCTTTTTAAGATGAACTTTTTACCATTCATCTCTTGGTTTTTGCATCTTTTGCCTTAGAGAATTTAAAGCAAGATTAATGTGGGTTCCCCCCACCACCTTCAGCTCCTCATGCAACCAAAGCTAGTGATTCAGTGGATCAAGAATTAACAGGAGACATTCTAATTCTATTGGTTCTTTCCATTCCTAATGGCTCTGAATCCAATAATTGGAAATACAATGAATTTCACTGGATATTATACTTACAGACACAATGCATGTAACCACCAATGGCCTATAAACACTTCATAGGTTGATAGATGTATTCCCGGAGTAACAAGGAATAACGGCCACAAGTTGATTGAAAGTAGGTTCAGGCTAGACATCAGGAGGCACTACTTCACAGTCAGGGCGGCCAGGATCTGGAACCAGCTTCCAAGGGAAGTGGTGCTGGCTCCTACCTTAAGGGTCTTTAAAAGGAGGCTTGATAACTACCTAGCAGGTGTCATATAAGCCCAGTATTCTCTCCTGCCCAGGGCAGGGGGTCAGACTTGATGATCTGCAGAGGTCCCTTCCAACCCTACATCTTTGAACCTATGAAGTGTTTATAGGCCATTGGTGGTTACAAGCATTGTGTCTGTAAGTATAATATCCAATGAAATTCATTGTATTTACTATTATTGGATTCAGAGCCATTAGGAATGGAAAGAACCAATAGAATTAGAATGTCTCCTGTTAATTCTTGATCCACTGAATCACTAGCTTTGGTTGCATGAGGAGCTGAAGGTGGTGAGGGGGAACCCACATGAATCTTGCTTTAAATTCTCTAAGGCAAAACCCACCAGAAGGAAATATCCAGGAAATAAAAGCAAGATACAAAAGCGAGTCTAACTCTTGCAAGACAATGTCATAGGGGGAGGAGCACATAGGATTGAGTATTTTATCCTCTGTCACTAACTCTGTTTTTCATTGTATCAATTTCCCCTGAAACCAAAAGGGCTTTCTAGTCTCTTTTTGCTGTCCCACAGTAGCTATATCATTCAATAAACCTGCTAATAATGCAATAAATTTGAACTAGAAACATGTGCAAAGTAATTACTGCTGGATAGACATTTTTATGATGCGATAAAAAAAGCCAACCAGCTACTAAGATGGTGCTTGAAAATGTGTAACGGCTTTATAACTGGTTTCCATCCTGCCTTAATTTGAGCATGTTCTCGAGGCCCTCTGGGTTCTGAGATAGTTGCATGGAAAGATGCCAGGGCAGAGATCAGAGAAGATGGCGTGCATCTTCCATTTAAATATCCTCTTTGAACCATGACTTCAGTGTGATCAAAAAGGAATGGGGATCAGGATTTTGGGCTTCTCTTCATGGCTTTACCACTGACTGTGATCCAAACCAATCCACCGCATTTTTCAGTGTGTTCATCTCCATGTCTGTGATGTGATGCTAAATTCTCTAGAGGAGCTGTGAAGATGACTTGGCTAGTGTTGTGACTTACAGGCATAACACTTTGTCCTCATAAAGACACTAGATCCTCTACTCGCCTCCACTTGAGTAAACCCAGAGCATTTCCTTTCCACTTAGAGCTCCCCCAGTTTTGTGCTGAATAGCCAAGTGGAGAGTGGTTTTCATCCATTCCTTGGAAGCTGCTCTGCAGTGGAAAGTCACTATCAATATCCTAGTATTACAGTTTGGAAAAACTGAGGTGCCAAGATAGGGATGGGACAGACCAATGATGACACAGCAGCAATCATGTGACGGGGTTGAGAATAAGACCCAGGAGCCCCTGGTTCTTGGTCCAGTAAACTAACCTCAGTGCATCCATGGAACCATATAATCAGGTGGGGAGGATGTTATGGAAGATGATCAATGCCATGATTTTCAGATACTTGTTTCTTGTCAGTTGTTCCTGTCACTAACTTTTTTCCTCCCCCCTCCAGCATCTAAGAATGGCCCGAGTGTCTACCCCATGGTTTCCTGCTGCAGTTCCAAAATTGAAAATGCTAAGACAGAGACAGTCATAGCCTGCCTTGTGAATGACTACTTCCCAGAGCCAGTGTCCATCAGCTGGAATTCTGACCTGACCACTCAGGTTTTCCCAGCTGTGCAGACCAAGAATGAAAGGTACACCCAGACCAGCCAGCTCACCATCCCTTCCAGCAGCTTACAGAGCCGCAGCAGCTACCAGTGCAACGTGGAGCACAAACCTTCAGGAAAAAACATCTCCAAGTCATTCCCTGCAGATTGTAAGTTCTGTGCTTAACTTATGGGGGATGGGGAGAGGGTAGCACAGCAGAGGTCATCTTAGTTGGAATCCAGAATCCTCTGGAGTGCTTTTGGATTATTCTCCCTGAGCCTGTGGGGAAACTGGGGCCCAGTTATGACCTCAGATTCTCTGTCACAGCATTTGCAGACAGAACTGCATCCCCCAGCTCTCCTTCATGTCAGCCCACTGAACAAAGGGAAAGCCATGGGGTGAAATTCCCCCCTGGAGCTTATGGGCCATGCAAGGGGAAGACTTTCTCTGTGGTGCTGGAATGATTATGGCACTGGGTTCCTTAGCATCTGAATTCTTTGAAAAGAGCGTGGCCTGAAAGCTTTCAAACTTGGTTTTAATTGTATGTTGACCTTATGCTGGACTCTCTGTAGATGAAGGCAATATCAGCTCACTTCCCTGCCCCCTTAACCCTAAAAAAAGGCCCTGCTTAACAGGGGGGTGGGGCAGATATGCCAATTGGCCTTCCTTTATACAGTTTCCAACATGGCCTGTTGAGAACCTGTCACTCCCCAAATGACTCTTTGCTAACCAGGGAAAGTAAAATGAAACCTGAACTTGCAGTTCAGATCAAAGAGGAGCTTTGTTCCTGCCCACAAGGCTGAAAAGCAGAATCAAACCACTCAGGACAGAGGTTGAAGTAGTCTTCCCACCTTCCCTGGGAATCTTCATAGACTTCCTCAAGGTCTTGCTTTGACACACTTCTCCACATGGAGTTTGGGGCAAGAACATTTTGAGGACCTTTTGTTCAGTTTTGTTCAGTTTAATCCTCTAAAATAAAAATTCCCTCCCCACGTGTCTGAATTAAATAATGTAAAATGCATTTTTGGCTACCTGAAAGGTCAAAAAAAACATAAGTTTTGGCTGGTGATGGAGAAACAACAAAAACAAATGTGAATGTTTGTTCTTCAGCCTAAACTTTCCCCTTTTTGAGTTTCTTTAGACTTTTTGAAGGGAAAAATATTTAATGCCAAAAATGTCAATGAAATTTGTTTTAACAAAAAAAATGTTTCGTTTCAACATTTTTTATAGCAAGGAAAGGAAAAATATTTCATTTCAAAAGGGGTTCATTCTCTAATTTGTGGGTTGTATTTCATGGGAACAAAACAAACAGGTAAAAGAGGTCTCTGTGACTAAATACATTGCTCAGTTATACTGCCACGGGAAGTGGGGGTCCAGGGGTCTAATCTGAACCATCTTTCTAGAGGGAGACTGGTGTTGGTTTGTCCCATGTGGTGGGGACATGCTGTAGGGTGTAGAAGCATCTCTGGGAAAGTGGAGCTAGATCTGCACCAAGTGAGCCTGGAACTCCATTTTCACATGTCCTTCTCTTGCTGTTTCCAGTGTGTGCTGAAAAGACCGCTGAACCCCAGGTTCACATCCTGCCCCCATCTTGCGAGGATAGTTCTACAGAGAAGCCACTGGAGCTGATTTGTCTCTTCCTGAACTTGAGCCCTGGCAAGGTCAATGTGGAATGGCTTGTGAATGGAGTGAAGGACAAGACGTACAGCTCGAGTGTTGCCCGTGTAGACGATGCAAATGAGTTAAACGTGGGCTACAACCGAATAAAGCTTACCAAGCAAGCCTGGGACAGTGAAAATGTTTACACTTGCAAAGTGACTCATCCTAAAATTGCAGGCGGCTACATGATGTACAACACCAGCAAATGCTCAGGTGAGGGCAGGAATTAATCAGAAAACATCATTGCTCAAAAGTATTGGGACTGCATTGATAGCAGGGTGATAGAGGATATGAAAATACAGGATGGATGGAGGGAGGTGGGGAGAAAGATGTTTGTTGATGTCAGTGACAGATAACACACAAATGCAATAGATATGCATTTATAAAATGGCTAGAGAGAGGGAGATGCATGCTTGCTCTTGTTGCAAAAAAAAAAAAAAAAGCCAACAGAAAACTGGGTTTTATTAGCAGGAACGTCTCTTGTAAATCAAAAGAAATGATTCTTCTGCTCTATTCAGTACTGGTTAGCCCTCACCTGGAGTACTGCATCCAGTTTTGGGCCCCGCGCTTCAAGAAGGATGTGGACAAATTGGACAGCCAAGAACAGCAAAAATTATTAGAGACCTAGGTAGCATGGCTTCTGAGAGAAACCTAAAAACTGGGGTTATTTAGTCTGTAAAAGAGAAGACTGAGGATTTGGAGAGAATGGAAATGAGGTTTTTTTCCATCTCTGTAGGGGATAGGAGTAAAAGCAATGGCCTCAAGCTGCAGCAGAAAAAATTAAGGTTTGAGATTAAGAGAAATCTTCTGACAACAGGGAATGGTCAAGCACTGGAACAGGCTGCCTAGAAAAGTTGTGGAATCTCTATCCCTCCATTTTGAAGTAGATTTGACATGCTCTTGGCTGGAATGGTTCAGTTAGGGATGGTCCTATAGATGACCTTGTGAGGACCCTTCCGGCCTCACTTTCCCATGATTCTGTGCAAGAAAGGCGGCACCTTTGGGTGCAGCTCAGATCAAATGGACGTGTGTACAGCATTCTGTAATCTGCTGGGGGTGGAACAAGAACATTGTAGAGAATTGGAGAGAGTTTTCTTCATTGTTTAACCTGGTGCAGACATAGGAAGACAGGAGACTTTCTGTTACCAAATCCCTGCTTTTAAGATTTAGGTTGGCTGCTGTAAATCTTGGTGCACTCTTACCTGTCCTTAAAGTCAAGTAGTTGGGGGTTTTTTGGTAATTCTCTAGACAGTTTCCAGTGAATTAACATGACCAATCTGGATACCTCTACAGGATCAGTAAAATGAAGCTGGAGAAGTACCGTCAGACTTTAGGGGGTTTAGCCTTCCTCTGTAGCTGGGGAAATGGCCCTCTTCCTTGGATCTCTTGAGCATATTTTAACACTTGCAGCAGCAGGACATTGACCACCATTGTTCCCCTCTCTTACCTGTAGCAAGTTAAGGTGTTATGCCTTGTGGTTGTGTCCAGGTTGGCTATGTGGTTAGACAATGGATTTGTATAGGATGGCTTGGATAGGGATGATCCTGCCTCTTGCAGGGGGTTGGACTAGATGACCTCTGGAGGTCCTGTCCAGGCATACTTTTCTATGATTGTATATAAGGATGTGTTTTTACCACACTTGCCATTTTGTCATCAGCACCTCTTTTTCATTTTTCAGCCTGTTTCAAAAACTTTCCTTACCCCAGCATCTACATAACAAAGCCATCCTATGAAGATGTGCTTGCCAACACTGGCCTGGTTACATGCCTAGTGCTGGCATCTGATTTAAGTGGTGCTGACATCACATGGGAAGTGGATGGGAGAAAAAGCCCTAATGGGAATACAGGACGTATCCAGACCCACAACAATGGGACCCAAACCCGCCTCAGCTCCCATCAGGTGACTCTGAAGCAATGGAACAGCACCTCCACATTTACTTGCAAAGCAAAGGTCCTCTGCTATGGAGAGATGAAAGACCAAGTAGCCATGAGTGAGAAAAGTAAGTAGATCTGGCATGAAAATGGGGAAAGTGAACTCCAGCCCACATTACTTGGGCTGTAACTTAACTCCTACACACACCTGCAAATCTGGGTTCTGCTGGTGCTTAGTTTCTTATAATGCAAAAGGGCTTTGGCCATAATTTAACAACTATCTTGTCAGTGTTTCACTGGCCACCACTTTATTTTCACCTGTGCAATTTTCCCATTGTCCTCTACATGGGTAGATATAGGGTTTTGAAAAGAGGCACATTGATAGTGAGGTGCCTCTCATGATTTATAATACAACAAATTTCTTTCCAGTTAAAAACAAACTAGAAACTTCACTAGTCCAGGGCTATATTATTCAGTTTAAGATTGAAAGAAAAACAAATATAATTTTATTGGAATGTGCATTAATTTTCTATATTATATATTATGTATAAAAAGAACAAAAAATATGCAAAAAATAATCAAAATAGGTTTCACTAGTCCTGTTGTCATTGGAATGACATGGATGGCTCTTTCAGATTCAAAAACCAAAATCTAGCCTCCTTGACCATCTTGATAATGCATCCAGTGCTTCACTAAATGTTATTTCCACTCCTGAGTTAACGTTGTTTCCGGCCGCTAAGGTAATGTTCTTGGCTAAAGTTAAAAACAGTCTGCAGGGCTCTGATATAGGAGCTACATTACCTGGACTGGCTAACAGACACAAAAATTGCAGAAGAAAAGCTAGCTTGATTAGTGGAATGTCAGTGACCTTCTCCTTTCTAATGGTCTTAGCACCCCTGATATGAAGAGTTGAGAAGGAATGAGATAGATTGCCTTCATGGTTCAGTGCAAGTGAATCTCTCCCTGCTGCTCGACTAGAAATACTCCTACCACCGCCAGACAGTTAGTTTTGAAGTTTGGTTGGAACAGGAATCAAAGGGAGATGCAACTGGACCAGTGCACCCCCCACTCCCACCTCCAAACCCAATCTGCCTCTGGTCCCCTTGGTTTTTAGCATTAAATTCCTGCTCCCTCTTTCTATCGCTTTCCTCCAACAATTGCCTAGGATTAGGGTATATAAAACATCAAGTCTCTGGTGGCCCCCTTGTCCTCTATTTCCAAGATATTCAGGTGTCCAGCTTTTATAGAAATTGTCAGAAAATGAAAATCCTTTAACTGCCTCTGGAAATTTCAGAGGGCATGTACTGTTGTTTTGGATTCAAGCATTCAGCAGCTGAGTAGGCTCAACTTGAGTAGATTTGTTGGCCAAATGCTAATGAGTGCCCATCAACCTCATGGGGAACTTTGATCATCATCCCCAAATATAAACAGGGTAATTATAAAGAGGACAGTGATCAGTCATTCTTCTATCTAGAGGTGCCAGAACAATAAGAAATTTGCTAAAATGACAAGAAAAACCTGCATTTATTATTAGTATTAGGAAGAATTTTCTCACTGTGAGAGCTGTTTAAGTATAGCAGCAACTAGCTAGAGCAGTTAGTTAGGCAAATTTGTCTGGGATGGGTTAGAAAGCAGTGCTTAATCTCCCAGCCCTATGGGTTCAGTGAGTGGTCCCAGGGCTAGACCCTACACACAGGGTCTATCTGTGGACTTGATCCAGCACGGGGTCAGCCCGTGGGCATGATTCAGCTTGCTGCCCTGGTGCTATGAACCATTTCTAGTGATGCATGCCTGCGCATCTTGCACATCAGATCTGGCTGCACACTGGCCTGACCATGCACATTAGATCCAACTGCAATGACCCCCAAATACTGACCCCACCACATACCAGTGTAATCTAGTGCACAGATCCATGTCATCTGGCCTACATGGCTTCTCACATATCCAGAAATTTGGCAGCAAGCAAGTGGAAGTTAACACTGCCATGGATCCCCCACCACATTTATGCACCTACAGAGAGACCCACAGGCCAGATGGCATGGCCTCATGGGCTGAGGGTTGAGCATCATGGGCTTAGATAGTTCCAACCCCACTCTAAGGTACATGATTGAACTAGATGACCTCTGTAAATCCATTCCAGCTTTATATTTTTTTATGATATTACAGAGATGATGGAAGCAAGATTTCTGTCATCTCTACAATCACTATAGTTGCCATAATCATCATGAAGATGGAAAAAGTAGAAGTGGAAAATGAAAATACAAATAAAAATAATAAGGAAGATGATACAGAAAAAGAGAGAGACGAACAGGCAGAGGTTGTTGCCTTTACAAAAGCAAATGTCAGAAAATTCATTCAGAGTTGTGAAGGGTTCAGGGGTTTCTTTCAGCAGTAATGAGAGGTCACTGTCCCTTTGAATTTTGGGTCAGATAAGATTCAGATATTAGGTTCTTTTTCAGCTTAACCGCATTACAGTCCCACTATTGCTGCATTTTTTCCTGGACACTGCCTAGTGTTATATTTTTCATCTATATCCATGTTCTTAACTTAGACAGGAAAGCCAAGGCCTTACCTTCTCTCCCCTCCTTTTTAATTTAGATGTCCAGAGGAAAACACCATCAGTCACCATTTCCCAAGCCTATCGCGAAGACGCCTCTGGAAACAGAGTTGCCATCCTACTTATCTGTGAAGTTAGTGGCTTCTCCCCCAAGGAGATCAGCATTTCATGGCAGAAGAACGATGCCCAGGAACCCAAATCCCATTACAATAATGGCCCTGTGTACGGAAATGGCTTATACTCAACTGAAAGCATCCTGAAGGTGGATAAAGGTGAAGGACCAGCAATTTATACCTGTGTAGTGCAGCACCCAACTTTGAAAAATCCTGATAAAGTTACTGCAAATGTGTCTTTTGGTAAGTGGATTCTCAGAGGCAGGTGTTAGTTTGGGGATAACTGCACTCTTTCTCATCCCACCAGGCCAATGGCATGCATGTAACTTCACCTAAGCCATAGGGTTGGGGGAAGGGGTGGTGGGGCAAGTTTTGTGTTTTCATTATGGCAACCTCTCTGCTTAAATCAAGAGTTACAAGACAAACAGAGCACTCTTACCTGTGTAGAGAACCCCTCATTGATTCCAGTGCTTGGTAGTTCCCCATTATCCTCAAAGCATCATCCAATCCTGTTATGAAATGTCTTAAGCAGTAATTATCATGACCTGTCTTCTAGGGAGATGATTCCACAGATTTTAAGAAAACCAAATTAGTATTACCAAACTAGTAGGAAAACCATTCCAGTTTCCAAAAGGAAATTCTGAAGCTCAAGTAGAATATGATCTCCTTGAGCTGGTATTTGGTCAGTCACTGGGATGGGTGCCACTCTTTGGGAAGGTACATAAAGACCTTTGTCTAGGAGTTAGGAGTGCCACTGGGATTTCTTTTTTCCAGACAATGATGTGTTTTCCATGAAGTGTCTTGTTTTGCTCATAACCATTTATTTTCTTGGTAGCACATACACATTGCTGTTTTCCTTTTGTGTGTGTCTGTGTGTATCTTTTTTCTGTTTTTTCAATGGGCATTTATGGTATCAGGATTTTCTTTGTGGTCTTCCATTGATAACAGGTACCCAAATAAATTTTAGCTCTCAAGGTATGAGCTGCCTGAGATAGATTCTTTGATTTGAAATCTCAGGTGCCTACGAATGCCTGGCAAAGAAAGAACCATCATCTCCATTGCCTGATGCCTGGAGGGTGCTTAGTAGGGCTGTACGAAACAGAAGCATTTTGTTTCGACTAGCATTTCGGCATTTCACCAGAACAGTGTTCTGTTTCAACTTTTGTTTCAAGTCAAAACGGCTGTTCCAGTTCGTTCCGGCAAAACGTTTTGCCATTTCGACCCTGTTTCAATGTTTCACCCATAGGATATAATGGGTAAGGTCAACACCGGCTATAACTTAGTTATTTCTGGTCATAATTAGATGAAACTTGCAAAAATGGTAGCTTCTTCTGAGGGCAGGACGTGTGCCAAGTTTCAAGAAGATAGGTGCAGGGGGTTCAGAGAAACTGCACCCCACATCTTGAGAGAGAAACTCATGTCACTTGTACGTGTGAAGCCACAGCAGAGTCAAAACTGCAGGCTTGCTAGCCCCTGCTGAGACAATGAAGCCCAACAAGTTTCAACAACATAGGTGCAGGGGGTTCAGAGAAATTGCACGCCAAATTCTTGAGAGCCAAACTTCTGTCACTTGTATGTGTGAAGCCACAGTGGGGTCAAAACTTGCTAGGGCAGGCTTGCTAGTCCCTGCTGTGGCCACGAAGCCTGCCAGCTCTCAATGACATAGGTGCTGCGGGGCTCGGGGTTCTGGGGCCCTGCACCTCTGTCTGGCAAAACTCATGACATGGGTGTTTGTGACACTGTGTCTGGCTTGGCCGGGGGCCAGGGGGGGACCACTGTAGGCCTGGCTGCCAGGCCCTGCTGCAGCCACAAAGCCTGCCAGCTTTCAACAAGATAGGTTCAGCACGGCTTGGGGTTCTGGGGCCCTGCCCCTCTGGTTGTCAACAGGTAAAACTTATGACATGGGTGCTTGCAACACTGTGTCTGTGTTCAGGTGCACCCTTCCTGGCACTAGGGCCTCTGCACATGACGGTGTGCCCCAGTGAGGCTGCCTCCTCTACAGCCTCATCCCAGGCCACCACTGGAAACAATGGCAGGTGAAAATAATGTAGCTGGCTCAACAGCAATAGCACCAGCGGCATCTAAGGTAGCCAGACAGAACTGTCACAGAGCCTTTCTTGTTATAAAGGAATTGGCAGCAAGAAGTAAAGATGTTGTGTTGGATATATGTTACATGTGGTGTGTGTGATAGCTTATCTTGTGTTTTTATGTCTGTATGTTTATTATGAAAAAAAATGAATAGTTAGAGAAATATCTCTTAGGAAGCTTTCAGGTTGAAAAACCCTTTGTCAGGCTGAGGAAGTACCTGCAGTTGGTGTGTCTCCTGGTCCTGGTTGGAAGGAATAGTGAAGAAGCCAGAGGCTGGCCTGGCACGCAATGCAGGCAAGAAAGCCAGTCAGTGAAAATGAAAATGGAGGCATCAGGGAGTGACAGACAGGCTGGGGTGAGGGGACGGGGATGTGGCGGGCCAGTAGGGGGGGGGCTCCTGTGTTGAGCCTCCCACCTCACTACACCCGTCCACCTTCCGGACTCCATGTGTCTCTCCAGGGGTGCCTAAGCCCTGGCAGACCCCCTTTCGAGCCCCACCGCAGAGTCTGGGGGTAACGTGTGCT
>NW_005843065.1:98657-99916 GCF_000455745.1 Alligator sinensis
GTTGCCGGGCAGACTCTAGCCCACCAGGAAGGAAGCCCCTCACCCAGGTATGTGATGCCAGTCATGTAGGCAGAGGGAGCAGGTTTCCCCCCTCCCTCAGGAACGTATCCAGCTCAGGTTACCTGAAGAGATAGGGTAAGGATGTCTCTCTCTGCTGGGCCCTTTCTTATCACAATTGTCACAGAGCAGAGACTTTGGGGAGAGATAAAGGTGGCTTTCTGCCGCAGGGGACAAAGGGGGATGTAGCAGCAAAGGTAAAAGTGCAGAGGTGCCTGGGGAGGCAGATGTCTGGCAGGTCGCAGTGTGCCAGAACTCCACTGTGTGTATTGAGTTTCTGCACCTACTACCTAGGAGGCTGATGAAGTGCAGCTCATAGGCCCAGCTCTGATAAGTGGTTTATATTTCAAACAAGCACCTAACCTCATCGCCAGAACTGAAGCCAACTTCCAACAGCTCATAACACAAAACCTGCCAACTATCTCCAGTACCCCACAAACTGCGCACCAGAATCTGTCAGACACAACAAAACCCAACTACCTGTGGGGACACATTCCTTACTAAAAAAACACTCTGCCTCCAGTCTCTGAGGCCTGATCCTGAGAGGGAACAAATTAACAAGCAATTTTCACAGCTGGGCCTATGAACTTCACTTCATCAGTCTCCTAGGTACAGAAACTCATGGACTCAATATAGATTAGACAGTAGAGTTCTGGCACGCTGCGACCTGCCGGACATCTGACTCTCCAGGTACCTCTGCACTGCTACAATCCCTTTTCCCCCGCCCCACCCCCTTCCCTCCCCACCCCCGCGAGGGCATGGGGGGAAGCCTGATTTCTGTAGCTAGCCAGTGAGAAGGATTTCTTCCTTTTGCAGGCCAGGCCAGGCTCTGGCTTTTTTACAATTCCTTCCATCCAGGAACAACTGCAGGTACTTCCTCAGCCTGACAAAGGGGTTTTCAATCCTAAAACTGGCATCCCGGGCAGCTAAGCCGAGCACACCAGGAGCCTTACAACTGCACAGCAACCAGCAAGCATCAGGCCTGTCAAAGATGTGACAAGTCTGGGCTTTCCCCAACCAGGACTGTGTGTGTCTGTGTGTTAGCTGGAAGTTATGGCACCTCCTACCTGCCTTTCACCACAGGATCATTGGTCCTGGCATTTATGGGGCTGTCATGCCACCAGCAGTCCCACCAGGCCTCCCTACCCTGGCAGGGTGCAGTTTTAGGTCATGCTCAGGAGCTGGGGCCTCCTCCTTCCCCC
>NW_005843065.1:99926-100518 GCF_000455745.1 Alligator sinensis
CCCATACCTCCAAGTTTGTCCTGGCAGGGGAATGAGCTCAGCAGGGACATGTTCTTCCCCTGCTGGCTGGTGATACAGTTAGTGCCCCCTCCAGCTGAGAGCGGGGCATTAACTGTTTTTTTAAAAAATGAAAAAAGGAAATAGGTGTGGACAAAGTGAGGAGGGTGGCATTCAGTCCATCTGCACCTGGAGCTTGGGGAACCCCAGCAGCAGGAGATTCACCTTCAGGAACACCAGCTGCTCCCCCAAACCAGCATCCAAGGAGGTGCAGTGGGGTGTCACTACATCCCCAGTGATGCTGAACACCCTTTCACTTGGCACACTGGTAGGTGGACAGGGCAGGTGTTGCTGGGCAACTGTGGCCAGATCCAACCACACCGGGCTGCAGCTTG
Organism: Alligator sinensis; assembly: GCF_000455745.1. NCBI lineage: Eukaryota > Metazoa > Chordata > Crocodylia > Alligatoridae > Alligator > Alligator sinensis. The sequence goes on from NW_005843065.1 coordinate 100,319, forward strand.
CCCAGTAGGCCAAGGGGTCACACAGCAGTGGCTCCACATCCTCGGCAAGATAGGCAGCCACCAAGGCGTGAGCACAACCTGCCTGATGCTGGGGGCTGGTAGCTCTGGCCCCCACCATAGAAGCCATGCCCTTAGCCCATATTGGCAGCGTCTGTGGTAGAGGACAAGACCGGCTCATAGATGGCATGCTAGCATGAGAC
>NW_005843065.1:100846-102470 GCF_000455745.1 Alligator sinensis
GCAAGGAACGGCTTGAGGACCACCAAGATCTGGGAGATGGCTTTGTTCAGGGGGCCACTGATCCCGAGCTCCCCGAGCAGGACCATCTCATGGATGGCCTTCTGTTGCTCCACCAGCCTCTCGAGCATCAGGTATGTGGAGGTCCACTGAGTCTCCACATCCTGCATGATTTTGTGCTGTGGGATGCTCAGCTCTGTTTGTTTGTCCCGCAGCATCTTGCCCCCTTTGATGCTCCGGTGGAAGTAGCCTGCCACCTTCCCGCATTTGGAAATGAGCTTGCTGCTGGTACTGGCACCATCACCAACAGCCCTGTCCCCTCCGAGGCATCCCTGACAACAAGGTGCAACTTGTGTGCCACACAGCAGATGCTAACAAAGCTGGCATCACGGACCGCCTTGACCGTATTGGCCCCATTGTAGGTGACCGTGAAGCAGCGGGTGAGTTCGCCCTGCCCAGCAAGCAACGACTGCACCAGGCGGTTCGTGGCCCCCATGATCTCTGCTGCTGTGTGGGACTCATCCAGCACCTTGGCTTGAAGGAGAGCCCACTGATGGCCTGACTGGTCACACCAGTGCCCTGTGAGGGAGAGGTGATCTCCACCCCGGCTGCTCCAAATGTCCAAGGTGAAGTGTCAGGCCACCTGCGGACCTGCCTTGCGCAGCTCATCCCTCAAGTACTCCACGCATGCTTCATACAGGGATGGCACAACCTTCCTACTGAAGGTGGTGCGTGCGGGCACTTGGTATGAGGGGACTGCAAATGCCATGAGCTGCCTGAACCCTGGCTGCTCAATGAAGGAGAAGGGCTGGCCATCGCCAGCAAACATCTCCCCACTGCTCTGGGCGAGCAAGCTCAGCCTTGCAATGTGCCCCCCTTTCTGTCTGCCTTTCCCCCACTATTCCAGGGTGGCCTGCCTCTGCTTTGGGGGATGGGAGCTTTGAAGCATGCGGGAGACTTCCTGCTGGGCACGCTCCCGTTGGTGCCAGGCTGAGGAGGAGCAAGAGCAAGAGGGTGGTGCCTGTGGAGATGCATCAGCATCCCCATGGTGGTCATATGTTTTGTTACCTTTCCCCAGCTGGTTTTGGGTCAGCAGTGCAGGCAGATAGTGCATGTGGAATCATCTGCCAGTCAGAATGATCCTGGATCACGCTACCCGCTCGCTTCTGGGGTCTGGGTGCATCTGTGGATGCTTCTGCACTTTCCCCCTCCTCAGCAGGCAGAGGCACAGCAAGAGGAGCGGACTCAGCTGAGCCACATGCCTCCACCTCGACATAAACCTCCTCCAAAGTGCCTTCTGGGGAAGACCTGGCTTGAAGGGAACTTGAGGGGTGTTGAGCACAAACTCAGCTGATTCCCCCTCCTTCCCCGGAATTTCACTTGCTAGGGCACTAAGATCGAGATCCAGTGCTTCTTCTGGCACTGGAAGGCTTGGCATGGGAAGTGACAAAGGGGTGGAGTGGGCTGCTGTGCTGGTGCTGCTGGTTGTGGTTGTCCTCATGGTGGGGATGGGGGGTTATGGCTGCTGCATGTGGATGAAATACAGTCTCAGGCACAGGCAGTGACTGTGGCACTGCTACCCTCTCCTTGCTGCTTGTAGCAGCCTCATCCCTTTTAGCTGGAGGGA
>NW_005843065.1:102592-106032 GCF_000455745.1 Alligator sinensis
CCACCACGCTTCATGGTGTGTTTCATGTCTTCCTTTTCAAGAAATATATAAATGTATTTGCGTTCCTATATAAACTGAAAACTGTAGGTGTGGCCCAATGACAAGATTTACGAATCCGATAGAAATATGCCCATGTGTGTAGAAAAACTCAAAGCGAACTGGCTTGCAGTAATGAGATTTATGAACCCGATAAAAAATATGTCTGTGTGAAGAAAAACTTAAAAGCATTGGTGTGTTGGAAAGAATGACCGTATAAAAACAAATATATACAGTAAATTCCTATACAGAGCAAATTCTATTGTAACCCTATCCAATACAAGATTCAAAAGAATAAATCAATGAATATAATAATAAAATAAAAGCACCTACAAGAAGGTGGTCTTCTGAAATCCCTCTTGCTAGGGTAGCAAGCAGGGAATCCTTTAGAAAATCAGTGCTTCTAGCCCTAGTGGTCTGATGGTGAGCTGCTAGAGCAGCTCACTAAGTGACCCCAGAGCAGAAAGCAGGGCAGTTCAAAAAATGCTGCCTTTTATGAAGTTTTTCTGTCCCTCCCCCAGAGCATGGGGGTTGGAAGGGATCTCAGAGAAGGGTGACAGGCACTGGCCAGCTACATATGTCAATAATGAGAGCACTCCTTCCCCCTCCTCCCCTAACTTTACTTTCTGTTTCCCTGCAGAGAAGCCATTAAAGGTAAGCTGGCTTCAGTCGAAATTTGAAATGTTTCAACCTGCCCTGTTTTGAACCCCTCTGTTTCGTTTTGACGTTGCTGTTTCGAGTTCGAAATTACTCGAAACAGCTTCGAAACAAAATGGGCGGCGAAATTTCACGCAGCCCTAGTGCTTAGGGATGCTCATGAGTTTGGAGCCCAGCCTCCAACACCATCTGCTTCATAATTCGAACTGAACGGGCAAAACCAGGAACAATGTTGACAGCATGTACTTGAAGAAATCCAGCCTCTAATGCAGCTGCACTTCAGACAACCGGTCTAGACCTCTCCCTCAGCAGACTCAAAGCTGAGTGGGGACGCTTCCTTTTATCTCAGTAACTCTCCACACTCATTGCACACCATGGATTTAATGCTGCCTGCACCACTTCTAGAAATTTGCCTGAGATTCTTTTTTGCCTGCCTTGCTTTGACTGACACTTCTACAACTTGCCTTGGGAAGATTACCCCTTCCTTGCTTTCACTCATGCTCCAGAGGAATTGTTATCACTTGACACAGGTGAGTCACTTTCTATGCCAGTCAAAATCCTCTCCCTCCTATTTTCCCTCTCTCAGCTGGGGCATTACAAGATTAAGTATTGATTTCTTTGCAGCCCCAAGCCAACCAGAAACACCCACATTGGAAATCCTGTAGTCCATAGACCAGGAAAAGAAGACCAAGAAGCTGGGGTGTGTTGCATATGGGTACAGCCCCAAGGACGTGACCATCAAGTGGCATTGAACTTCACAACCTGATAGCGAGAGAAGGGTGGAAGATTGTACATGCAGGACTAAGAGGCAGCTCAATATTTCTGTACCCAAATGGAAAGAAGGGGACAGCTACACCGATGAGACAGATCAGAAAGGGAAAATGATGATAAAGACAATGTCCAAAAAAGGTGAACTATGGAACTATCACTCCCAATTTTGGAAGCCAGGGATAGATGCATTAATTGACTGGGTTTAGTAGGTACTAATGGCTTGAATTTGTTATAAACTAGTTGACTGTGCTTTGAAAATAGAGCAAGAAATAGAAAGAGGGTGTGTGTGGGGGGGGGGTATTAGTATTAGTCATTCACAGGATGACTATTAGCCCCCCTGTGTTGATCAGGCTGTGAAAAAAGGAAAATGAAATACTAAGATACACTGTGCAGGGAAGATGGGGGGGAAATTTCATTGCATAAAACACTGGTCAAATCTCCTCTGGGACATAATGGACAGTAGTAATTGGCCGTATTGAAGAAAAGTGAGCACAGACTGGATCAAGTGCTAAATAAATAAATAAATAAATAGAGAAGTGGGAATTCCATCTTGTAGGAAGAAACTAAGAGTTTTCTTTGTCTGATCTAGAACAGCGGTTTTCAAATTGGAGGATGCGGTGCTTTGCCAAGAGGGTATGCACTTATATTTTGACAACAGCAGAACTGATGGCAGTAATGTTTCACCAGGGGTTGACCAATCGAAATCTGAAGGTGGAGTTTCTGATTGGTCAGCACTCCGTGAATAACAGCATTGCTGCAAATTCGTATCACTCTCAATACCATTTCTAAGAAATGAACATTTAGAGGTGCATTGGGTAGGGGGTATAAGCAGCAATATTTTGAATGTAAATGGGTACCAAAACGTTTGAAAACCCCTGGTCTGGAACAATGAAGGATGAGAAGTGGTAGGATGAATCTGTATAAATAATTTAGGGGGAACACCATGGAGAGGGAATGGACAGAGGCTAGCTTACAGTCTGGAAATGAGAAAAAGGTTGTTTCTAACCATCAGAGCAGTGATCCTGGAGAAGCTTCCCACCAGTGCAAATTTTCCACCTAGTTTTAAGAGGGAGCTTGGGGAGTATATGAAAGGGATAATGCATCTTGTTTGCCTGAAAAAGCAGGGGCTGGGCTTGATTCTCCAGGAGCACCCTTCCAGCCCTACATGATCAAGACAAGTTGATTCAGAGCAGGGAAAATAGAAGGATTCAGGAATAGATGGACCCAGACACCCAGTCTAGCAAAGCAGTGTGGAGAGGCATCTCAGTAAGCCAGTAGGATCTGATACAAGGTGAAAGAGAGATGGGGATACAAGGACATATGATCTAATAGCAGAGAGGTTGGGTGGGTAGGTGGTTGGATACAGATGTTACCATACCATTAACCTACCTTTCCTCACAGACTGCATGCTCTCCCTAGCAACCCAACTGTGACCATGAAGAGCCCCCCTTCCTGCCACAGGCTCAAATCAAATGGCAAGATCACACTGGTCTGCTCTACCAGTGGCTATTATCCCCAGGAACTGCAGCTCACCTGGCTGGAAGTTGGGAAGGAGAAAAGAGGCAACCAGTTGACATCTTTCCAGGAGAAGAGTGGGAGGTTCAGCATCTCCAGAAACCTAACTGTGCCTTGTGGGATCTGGGAACAGCTTGGGGAGTACATCAGCAATGTGGCCCATCCTGGGACCAGCAGCAACCTGATTCACAAGATCAGCAAGTGAACAAGTGAGCAAGCCCTATTCCTTCCCCTCCCTGACCCTACCGATGCCTGCTCCCTTCATCCTCTTCCCATCCCATATATTCTTATCCAGTTGCCTGTGATTCCCTCCTTGTACCTTTATCCACTTTTCCCCCCACCCCTCTCCTATGTCATTCCCCATCAAGAGCAAACCACCTTTTCCCCCTCTGCAACTCTCCTCCTTGTCCCTCTACAACACGGACCCTCTGCTCTCTTCCCTTCTGCCAACCCCTTATTGT
>NW_005843065.1:106042-108865 GCF_000455745.1 Alligator sinensis
CCTCCTCTTTCACCCTCTCCTCGCTTCTCACTCACAATCTCCTTTCCAGCTCGTATTCCTCGACCCAGTATCTACCTTCTAAAGCCACCCCTGGAGGAACTACTGACCAAAAGAAAGTCCCCTTCGACCTGCCTGGTTGTGGGTTATGACCTGGACCAAGCAAGAGTCACCCACCCTTGCTCCCTCTTTGAGAGCAAGGAGGACAGCATCTGGAAGCCCAGAGGTGAGAGAAAAAAGCAAGGGAGGTCAAACATTTATCCATGGCGTTCTGCTAGGCGTCTTGCCTTAGGGGTTACTTTCCTTCCCAGTGAAAGACATGGGAGGCAGGGGACTGGGTATTAGATTCTCTCCTGAAGAGGTCTAGAGAGAGTGATGGAAAGAGAGGCATCAAGCTGTGGGTAGGTAGATGATTGGAAGCAAGGATAGAATGGTTGGACAGATGGATGGATGGCCGGCCCTGTGTGGCAATGGCTCAATAGATCACCATGGTGTGGATTGATTTCAGTGTACCCACACCACATTTTGAGTATCTAACACCAGGATTAAGAGATGGAACCTCATAGAAGCAGAAGAGCTGGTCTTGCCTTTGCAATCCTCCTATGGCGGCCATTCCCTGCCTCATCTCCACCCCCACCCCCAAGTCTGGGGTCAATCTGGAGAGCACTACCCATTGGAGGGGGACAGCCCATATCTCATTCCCCATCCCCCATGAGTCAGTCCAACCTACCCCACCCTTATGCTAGGTCAAATATAGGGCCCAGCTAGGGGAAGAAGGCCTTCTACACCAGACATCCAGTCCCATTAATTTCAAGGTTTTGATGTCACTTAAAATGAAATCACAATGCAATTCACTTCCCATGCAGATGCCTGGATGACCAAGAGCCTTTTCATGTCACTGGTTCTCCTATCACCTGTGTAGCCTGGCTCCAGTGAGGTGGTATGGGTGAGGTCCCTGGAATTTTTCCATCCGAGATAATCTTCCAGTGGAGAAGGAACAGTAGCAGCATTAGTCCCTCTGCCACCTTCTCTGCCCAAAGCCTCCTGAAAATCCCCACTTCTCAGTGGGAAACTGGGGCTGTATACACATGCTTGGTAGGACATGAGTCCTCATCTTCTGTGCAAAGCTTGAGCAAGAATATCCGAGGTAAGTCCAGTGGAAAGGTGGGAAGAAGGCCTTCTTCCCCTGGAATGCTTGCAATTCAGGCTTGAAGGAAATAAACTGTACTGCAGTGATTATCAATTGGGGTAATGAAAGATCCTTCTAAGGGTACCATAGCATCTGGCCCCTGTGCAATGTGAAAGTGCTCACTCCTCCATGCACCAGGAACCCCCAGCATCCTACAAAAAAGCAGTGCTCATGACTGCTCTTCAACTCACACTCCCAGGGATGGTAGGAGGGGCTACAAAGGCTGCTGACTCTGGTCATGGGTGTGTGAGACCCCAGGGAAGCAGTCTTGGTGATGGAGGCCATGCTTGCCCCCTCAGGTACAGAGCAGGGGTGGGGGGGGATCAGTGGAAAAAGCCAAGAAGAGTGGGGTGAGGCCTTGCCCCAGCTGCCCTCACCTGGCACCAGCCAGATTCTAGCTCAGTGATTCTCAACTGGAGTCCTGTTAAAGTCAGAAAAGTTATAGAAGAAAGCCTTGAGGCTAAAGAGATTGAGAGCTACTGCTATGAGGCACCTGTTCTGCACTGGGGCAGAGTGACTTGATGTTGGTATGGCCTGGCTGTGTAAAGGACATGAGGATGCCATATGGTATTGTGATGTGTTGCTATGAAATGGTGAGTTCTTAATAGTAACACCAGTAGTTTTGTGTCATAGAGCAGCTGAGGTTGGCTATGCCATGGATGACACTACATTGTAATAAGACATATTCTGTCAGGACTTTGCTGTATGCTGATTGTGAGAGTGCCTTTCTTGGTTGCAACATCTTGCTATTATGTCACTGTTAGATATCACTTTGTTGCAACATAAGATTTTGTCACAGCAATTGGGTACTTTCCCATTTTTGGCATACGTCTTGTCATCATGTGATTGTATGTTCTCTCTCACTGGTCCCACAGTATTATTTTATGCTGCCTTCCTTCTTTTTTTTTTTTTTTTGCATCCATTCTTATCGTATGCTGTTATTTTAGTCTGATAAGTTGATATTTTTGTCACCATGTATTAATGGGTTGTTGGGACTATGATTTATGATGAAGTGATGATTTTTCATGATGTATCAACATCACCTTGTCACAAGTCATGCTTTCACGTAAGGACGTGCCTCACCCACACAGCATAGATATACAACTCAATGCACTGATGTTACATCTCAATGTGATGCATTTCTATCATGATACTATATTTCTATTGCACCTCAACATGATGCGTAACAATCTGCTTTAGCACTTTCACTGCCTCTTGCTTCACTATAATGGTAAAATCTGCTTGGGATACATGGTCAACATTGATATGGTTATGTCATGAGTTTGCACCAAATCTTGTTGTGAACTTGTTGCATCATAGCAGGGTCTGCATCATATCATGTAAAGTCCTGTCTTCACTGAACCCTTTTGCATAATGTTGCATCCTACAGCTGATTTATGAAGCAGTGTTCACTCTTCCTCTCCATGTCATACAGTTGTGATCCAATATGGTGCTTGCATTGCACCATAAGCATCATCACACTTTGAAGACAATTCCTTTCGGTTTGAAGGAGTCAAGCTCTTCATTTCCAGGGGTCAGAATTTGCACCTTGGACACTTGGTGCTTCAATTTCATTGACGCTAAATCCTCCAGGATTACATGACTCTCTCCCTCCCCATGCCACCCCTCCCTCTCGC
>NW_005843065.1:108896-151497 GCF_000455745.1 Alligator sinensis
CCCCCCCCCCCCCACCCCTGGCCGCCGGCTTTTGGATTTACTTTAGTCTCCCCTTACATTCAGATTCCTCACTCTCCTCAAACACCTTCAGCACATCCCTGCCTCCCAGCATCTACCCTACATAAATTACATAGCAACAAAGTGCCAACCCTCTGTTTCAGATTTCCTGGAACCAGCTCCCCCACAAGTTACTGTCTCCCATGCGCCAGACATAGGTGGACATGAGAAACTGACCTGCTTCACTACTGGCTTCTACCCAAAGGACATAGACATCTATTGGATGGTCAAAAAGGAGATGCAAAACTGCACCTTCAAATCACCTCTGGTAGCCCTAGCTGATGGAAAGTTCCAGCAGACTTGTGAGCTGCTGATCAGTACAGAAGACTGGAGCACGGTGGATACATACACTTGTATTGTGACCCACAGCTCCCTTACTGGAATCCTGGAAAAGACCTTACGCTCCACTGGTAAGTCACCAAGTGGGATGGGCTCTGTAGGCTTGCCAAGGTCCCTAGAGAATGGAAGTGTCCAATTCCTGTTGCGTCTGATGCCTAGGAAGTTTTTCCTTCTGCCTGCCTTCTCTTCTTTCTTTGCATCCGGTCATCATTCCACTCTGAAGATCTTCCAGTCCAATTCTCTCAGATTTCCTCTTTGCAATATTGATCTCAGTTTAGAGAAAAACATGTTCCCCAATGTATTCATCTATGATTTATAATACCGTATCAATTATCAGGCATCAGTTTTCACTGAGGTGCAAATTCTGTTCCACCTCTAGAGCACCCAAGTGCAAGCCTATTCCACACAGCTTGAGCCCGCCCAAAGAACCATTAAGAGGTCAACATGTATAGCATACCTTTATCTTAGTCTTAAAATAAGGCAGTGAGAAGGAAGAGAGAACCTTTTTTTTTTTGCATTATGAGTTGTTCAAAGACTTGAGCAGGATAGAGCAGGATCACACACTGGCACCCACTAGATGAAATAGGATTTGCCCCAGTGCATATCAGATGATAGTTTTCCATTGACTGTTCTTGTTTATATAAAAGCCATTTTTTTTTATTCATAGGCATCAGCTCAGCTCTCTGTCACCAGGTATCAAACTACAATTATTATGTCAGATCTTGATTGTACTTAAAACCCAGTTCTAAATTCTCAGCTGTCAAGTCTGACATTGGAGCTGGAAAAGTCTTTGGAAAGAAGCGTATATGGCTATAGGCACATTAGATATCCAATATATTGATGGCCTGACAGCAGTGTTAATTGCAGATACAGCTTAAATTATGTCTCTGACCCAATTCCTGTCCATACATGAAAATCTCTAGATCACACTGAGTGGCACGTTGAACTCAAGAGAGAACCAGTTGGAAGGAAAATAAGTATTGAAGCATAAGGAGTAGCACAGCTCAGAAAATCGCACCACTAGTACTCTTGTGAAATCCCCCATGCTTGGTAAATCCTCCCCCTGGAATGGCATTATCTGTGACCACTTTCTTCATGACTGCTTCTGCAGGTTGGCAGATCTCAGCAGCAAACTCCAGCTTAATAGAGCCCCCATCCTTGAGGGAGCTCTTTGTCAATAAGACAGCAGATGTGATATGCAAGACCCAACTTGTCAATGCCAGTATCCAGTGGATGATGAATGAACAACCCATGGACTTAAGGGCAGTGAGGTCAGAGGAGCCAGAGAAACAAAATGTCAGCACCTGGATCCAGAGCTGGCTGCAAGTCAACCTGAGCGAGTGGAATTCCACCAAGAAGGTCAGCTGTTTAATCACGAGTAACCAGGAAGAAAGAAAGTTGGATTTCAGCTTAAACCATGGTGAGAATGTAGCAAAATGGTCTTTCTGACCAATGGGACCCATTAGAGCCTGTGTATTATCTCTCGGAAAGAGCCTGAATTTACTGGAGTTCTTCAAGTGACTCTGGGAAGAGATTGCAGAGCTACATTTTAGAATTAGGGAATTATCTAAGGATAAACTTTTTATCAAGGATAGGGGAAAAAATGAGAGGGGGACTTTTTGGGGGTAGGTTTAGGGAATAAAGCAAGGGTAGAGTGAAGGGTAGAGGCTTATTGTTAAGAAAGCAATCTGGATATGGATCTAAGGATTTAGGATCAGGCATCTCATTTGTGATGCACTTTTATAAAGTCAAGAGTAGTCAGGGATAGTCTTCTAAAGTCTGCCATACTGGTATGGGTGACAGACTGTAGGATGATGGAGGAATTAGTGAAGGTGAATTGCAGAGAAACACTCCATCTGTGTCTGGAGAAGAAGTGTAGCCTGAGGGAATAAGTTTGAAGATGGGCTGTATAGGCTGGAATTCAGGAAATAGTATTAGATGAGAGAAGAATAGACCTAAAGGGAAGATGTGGAGGGTGGACACAGGAGGGCTTAGAAATAAAGGACTAGCAAAGGAGGAAGGGCTATGGGGGTTCAGGTCAGCTTTAGGGTAGGTCAGTAACTGTGGGGTAGATTTTAGGGAATAATCCTGAATGAGGATGGTTACATCACAATCTTGCTGTTTTAAGGTGTGTGCTGTACAATGTATATCCCTTTCTTGATGAGGGTAGATAGACAATAAATGTAAAAAACCATTGGGCACTTACGGAAAGGGGTTGAGATACAGTTGTGGCTCTAAGAGACTTGTAATGCCAGAAAGTGAGTGGTGAAGCCTTCTTCAGTAGCACCAAACATATGGGAGGTGAAGGCAAGCAATACAGGGGAGAGAAGGGATGGATGGAATGAGACTTCTAACCTAATGGTAAATGAATATCATACACGGACTGCCTTTCTCTAAAAAGCATGTTAAAGCTGAGGAATCAACATTTCTTGTGTGATTCTGATTCTAAAGTGTTTGTGACACTTTATACCTATTTTTACCACCCTTATTCATTACACGTGCTTTCTCCCCACCCCACTTCCCCAAAATCTTGCAGGCCCTTGGAAGGCTCCAAGCACCTATCTCCTGCCTGCATCCTCTGACACCGCCTACAAAGACCAAAGCCTCACCCTCTTCTGCATTATCAAAGACTTCTACCCAAAAGATGTCTCGGTCTGGTGGCAGGAGGATGAGGTGCCAATCGACATGGACCGTCAGCCTCAGAATGACCACCCGAGCTGTGACCACCAGAGCCAGCGATGTTCCCTGGTCAGCAAACTGGAGGTGTCCAGGACAGAATGGCTACTGGGGACTACCTACACCTGCCTAGTTGCCCACATGTCTTCTGAAGTGATTCTAGAAAGAAGCGTTAATGCCTATACTGGTAAAAACGTGTCTTAGCACTTCCTTCATCCCAGATTATCCCATTCAGGTCTCTCCACCCAAAAAAATCCTCTCTGACTCTCCATCATCCCATACCATCCCTCTAAACTCTTGGCCTCTTACCTCAGCCCTCATGTTCCAGTTTTACTTTTGCTAGACAAAGGCTTTATCTGTTCTGTGTATATTGCATGTGCCTATTAAAGCAATGACCCAACTGCACTGATGGGAAGCTTTCATATTTATGATCTTCTACCTCTTCAACAAGCATCAGGAATGTATGAATACTAAAGTTCATGGACTGCAGGTGGGACAGGAGGGGATTAGTAGTAATGTTATCTCTGTGCCTAGAACAGAATTATCAAAGATGCCTGTGAACTTGGTGTTATACTTCATTTCCTAGAAGTATCAGACTTCTGTCACAGGAACATATATATATAGGATTGAAAACCTCAACCTAGTGGGATAGCTTGGGGAGAAAGTATTTTCTTAATGTCTGGACTGGATCTCATCCCCATCTCAGTCACAAGCTTAGTTCTGGGATGTTAGACAAGTTACTCAGAAACTTGAAGTTCCACACAGTCCCTGGAAGATACAGAATACCTTTATCTCTCAAAATCAGGTCCCAGTTCTCTGTTTTATAACTCCTATGGAGGGCTTTGGAGATAAATATGTATATGGAATTGAGACACTGGAGCAATGGAGGGAATCTTACCTCTTCTGTCATACTAGCATAAAATAAAAATCCCTCTAGTCATAAAACGTACGGAGAAAGCAACAGTAAATGAATGGATAGAGAAACACATAGGACTTCAGGAGCATGGAAAAATTAGGAGTTATGTGGGGATGAAGGGGTCAGGTGTATGTGATGTGTAGGCAAATAGGTGTTTGAGGTGTGTGACAGACTGGTTGCATCACATCATGCAATGGATCCAGTGTTCCAAATCCACATAAAACCACTCGCCCATCTCTTTCCTTGGCATCTGCTTTGTAATGCTATGTTTAACTGATCTGGCCTAGTGTTTCATTGAAGAGACTCTTTTGGGTACAGGATATCAACTTGAAAGGAAAGAGAAAGGCAGAGGGGAGGAAAAATGAACAGAGTAAGTATTCCTAGGACCAATGTAATGAATTGCTTAGAATAACATGTGAAGATAGAATCATCTCCCCCAAAATGACGGCCAGTTGTTGAGATTTTCCAGAGATACTGCCTCAAGGGGAAAGAGAGTATCATTATCCCCCTGGGACACTTAACCCTAGAGCTCTGGAGAACCCAGCTCTAATGTAGCTCGGTCTCATATGGGTTTTGCCAACACAGGTGGATAAGAAGTTAATTCTGCTCAAGGGGCATTAAACGAGCTGCATTGAATAAGTTCTTTCCTCTGCTTTTCTGACATGATCCAGACTCTTGGGACTGCAGCATCATGAACTTCAGTCTTTGTGGCTTCCGAGATGACAATGAGGATGACTACACCGAGCTGGACGATGGCAACTGCGTCTGGACCACAGTCTCTACATTCATCGCCCTCTTCCTTGTCATGCTCTTCTACAGTGGCTTTGTCACCTTCATCAAGGTGAAACGGGGGGCCCATGAGTGACTCAGAGCAAGATAGCTTGACAGCCTTAGGCTGAAAACAGAAAGTTTTTTATTTCCCTGTCCATCTCTCTGGATATGCTTATATCTTCCTCTTTCTCTTTCCACAGGTGAAATAATTACTGCTCTGCTTAAAAGGAAGAAGACTGGAGGGAGCCAACCTCATTCTCTCCCTCTCTCCCATTCTCTTAGCCCTTTTGTGTTCCCTTGTCTGCCCATGATGGCGTTGTGTTTGCCTCAAAGGGAACATTTGTCCTACCAGAAGTGAGAGCAGAAGAGGAAATGTCTCTCCATCCATTTTAGCAAGGACATTTTTCCACATCTCCCAACCCAGTTGGGGATGGGAGTGGATAGGACTCCAGCTGGGGCTGTATGGATAAAATGCTCTCTTCCTCTTCCCCTCAGCTTCCCCTTACCAGCTTTCACATTCCTCAAAAATACCTTCTCTTCACTCCCCAGTCCTGAAAGGATACAGGAGTTGGAAGGGGTGGGCACACCATCTTCACCAGGAGATCTGATGGGCAGGGCAGAGTATCCCCTCCGTTTCAACTTGTCCTGGGTCCCATTTTGTAAAAGCACTTGTCTGTGGGCTGCATCTGCCCTAAGCCCTCCCACAGAGATTGAATCCTAAAGAAACCATCCCACTCTAACCTCACAAGACCCATATTGATTTCCCCACCAGATTCCCCTGTCTTCCCCAAAGGTACCCAACACAGACCTGTTTTCTGAATGGGATCTTTACTTGCAACAATTCCACTGAATGAGGCAAATTTTCTGGTTCAACCTCACAAAAACTAATTCAACCCAAAAAGACACCACCTCATTGTGGTTCTCCCCAAACCCAGATTACTCCAACCTGTGCCTGTTCATCCTCTCCCCCAGAAAGCAGTCCGTCTAAAATGGTTTCTTCAAATTCCCAGCTCCCAGAAGGAACCCCAAACCCAGAGCTCGAACAAAGCCCAAAACCAGAAACACATTCTACGCCTGCAAGAATAATTCCTAGCCACCTTCCATTCTCCAACCCTAGCTCTCTTGCAACCACTCGGTTCCCATTATGTTCTCCTGTGCTAGTTACTTGTACGAAACCCTAAAGATTCACCCCATAACACAATACTTTCACTGCCATGAATTATAACATAGGGTGGGCATATTTCATATGAATAACTGACTGAATTATATTATTGCATTGCTTTTAGCAGAGCAGCACTGATTTTGGTAGCTTTGCCTTAGCCTGTTTCAGTGCGTGTTGCATGGGCATGCCTTATATGCAGTTGCATTGCCTTGTACTCTACTGTAGCATGGTGCCATACTATATGATATTATATCTCACTGATTTGAATTGGCCTGTTGCATACTAGGTAGCATGTTGCATTGTCCAATAGTGAACTTATCTGCAGTGATGCTGTGCTGAAGTGGATTATAAGGTTACATGCTATGTTACTATTTACTATTAATCTTTTCTGTGACACCAGTGCTCATGGAAGAGCTGGGAAGGATGCTCCATTGTCCTAGACAGGGCATAAGCATAGAGTAACAGACCTGTCCAAAAGTCTTTACACTCTATCTAGACCAGACTTATGTGTGGATGGGGAAATAGCTATAACTCCCCAGCAGAGTAAATAATGTGAAGACAGTAAACAGCAAAATTGGGGGGGGGAGGGATCTGAAGGAAAGATAAAAGGGATGTGACAGGGAAGAAGGTAAGAGGAGGTAGATAAAGTGAAGCAGGGTGACAGAGTAAGAAGCCCCTCAGCGCACAGAACTAAGTATATTCCCAGCATTCAAAGCTTTGTTTAAAGTTCCTGCACTGCAGTTGATTCATTCACACTGCAACAAGGAGTTGTATAGCAGCAATGGCATGGCATGGCATTGAGTTGTATGGCACTGCCGTGTCTAGTTTCATTGGGTCATGTGGTACTGAGTTGCATTTCCTGCTTTACACAGAAATGTGCTCATGCACTGTCACGGAAATATCAAGGCCTCCATCATGGAGTCCTGTGCTCTGCAATTGAGAGCAGCTGCCTCACTCAGTCCCATTCTTCAGTTGATCAAGTGCCATTTTATGATCTATTAAGGTCCTGTGTCCTCACTGCTCCGATTGAAAGGTTCCCCCAGAACCTCTATCATCTGATGGTTAGAAACTTGCTACTGCTTTCTAGCCTACATTCACTCAGGTCCAATTTATACCCCTGTAGCACTGAGTTACATTGGTTTTGTTTCATGATATCACAGTACATGATATCAACTTTGCATTGTACCAGCGTTCAATGGGGCATGGTCTTATTCCAGTCTATCACATGGTATTTCATTAAGCTGCATTGTATCGTGTCTTAAGGCAAAACATACCTATGTATTGTACTATGTACTTGAGTTGGGGATTCCTTGTCATTCTTTTGCTTTTAAATAAAAATTATTATGACCCATTTCTGCCTCTGGGCTGATGTATTATCTTCACGCACACTGGAGACCTAGAGGCAGTGAAAGAATATTAATATGCTACAAACATATAGAAGTTGATTGTTTGATGGGAAGTTGAATTAACCCATTGACACATGACTCAGATGATCTGGGTTCACTTAGTAGCTCAGCTACAGGCTTTCCTGTTTGGTATTCGTCAAATCACTATATTGCCGTGTACAACATTTTCAGAAGTTTTCAAAAGTTACACTACTTAAAAACCAGAATCCCACTTATTCTTGGCTTCAATAGGAGTTATGTTCCTAACCTGTTTGAGACATCCTTTGAGTGTCCATTGGCCTTTTTAAAGCCACCAAAATGCCTTTAAAATTTTCATGCTCTGGGAACTTCTAAAAAATTCCCATCAGAGACTCTAAGCCTTAAAAAAAATTGCACCCAAATTCCTTTTTTCCCCAAACTTATCTGATAGTGATAAACAATGCTCAGAAAAATCTGCATTCATTGTGGGAGAGTTTTCTTCAACTATTAGTGTAAGTCAGTAGTAGATCTCTAATTTAATATTTATTTGTGTCTTTTTGGAAATGTTAAGCCCTTTCCAAAGGCAACAAAATCAACTTTCAGGAGACACAAGGTAATACAACGTATTGAAAATCAAACCACTTCTTTTTGAGGCTCTTGTATGAGTTTAGTTGCCTATCTTTACCACCACCACCCCACCGCCCATCCTTGTTGCAAAAAGGTGACAAATTGTCCTTCTAACCCACAGGAAACTCTCTCCATTTCATTGGCCCTTCTTTCTATCTTGTCTCTATATTCATAGGAATATGAATATAGGAATCCATGATCTTCTGATTTTCCCAAACCAAATTTAACAGCCAGTTGGCACAAAAGCAAAGGGGCATCCATTGGCTTAATAAGCTTCAATCCTGGACGTACTTGCTGAGACTTGTAGCATTCCCCAGCCTTCACTTTCCAACTTCAATTCTTTTGGACTACCCTGGGTGCTATTATAGTCTCAGTGAACAGAAAGGTCTTTTATTATTTTGTGTGAGTATATTTTTTCCACTTCTTGTGGCACAGGTTGGGGGGGAATAGGAGCGAGAGGCCGAACTCCTGGGTTTTATCCCTGGGTCAAGGGGTACAGAGAAGTTCCTGTTGGTATAGTTGGAAGTCAGGATTCCTGAGTCTTATTCCTTTCTGCTCCATTGAATTGGTCATGGAGACTCAGTGTCTTAGTTTTCCCATGCAAGGGTTGTGGGAGCTCCATGAATAAAACCTTTGGTTTAAAAGGTTAAACCAAAGCAGATGGTTATCATAAACTACAGCATGTTTTTAATTTTGTTTTTCACCAACAAACCCACAATGGTTATTTGTCATCTGCCTCATCTACCAAATTTCCAGTGCTGAGCCCACAAATCAAATTCGCCCCTATCAGTGCTGGCATTTCTGCCCCAGAATGACTCAAAGGGGAACTATCTGGTTGCAGCTGTTTCGACAAACAGGATGCACCTGTTCTTAAGGAGGTTAAATAATCCAGTCCAGATGTTGCGGACAGCTCTTGGCTTAACCACCAGTGCCTTACAGCCTTAGATGCTAGAGAAAACACAGGCCACAATGTCAATCTTCCTTAAACTGGCATCTTTGCTTCTGCTTTGAAAATGACTCAGTGGCTCATGACAGACAAACAAGTGAACATGAGCATCCAGTACAACGCTTTAGCTAAGAATGACACAGCATCCTAAACTGTATAATCAGGGGAATATCAGCTCTTAATGGAACTGCAGTTTATCTCAGCAGGCTTGTTAGAGGAATTCTCTTAGACTCCCTTAAATCCTGATGTGGCACCAATAGCTGAAAAGGATAGCAGTTCTGCCATTGTCTTTCCATGAAATATAAGACTTGTTTTCAGAGATCCCAAGTCTTACACTGGCTGCTGTGGGCTTAGCCACTAGGCAGCTCTGTACAGGATGTACTTCCAAATCAACAGAAGGCAATTCCTTGTTGCCATGCTAGGTAAAAATAGTTGGACTGAAAGGAAACTAAAGTTAACAACTCACATTTTCGTCTACTTGAGTTGATAGACTCCAGGGGAAATGCGCATAAGGTTTTATAATCACAAGTGGGCAGCCATGTGAACCTTTAATGCATTCAAAATGTGTTGGCCTCTGCAGTGAGGTGGCCTGAAAAGCCAGGTGACAGGATGGCTAGCTAACTGGATGCTTGCATATGAGACTGAATAGAGGGGTGGCCTTAAATCATTTTATTTTAGAAGTACAAAAGTAATGAAGAATGGGAACATCAAACAACAGATTGAATTGGGATATCCTTATTCCTGCATAGGGAATATCCTTATCCCTATACACGTGCACATGTACCCATACCGCCATGGGTACATGTGCACACAGAGGGACTCCACTCTCCCTTCTCTGCTCATTAAAGCAGAAACAATAAAAAACTGCCAGAGAACTTTCTCTCATTACTCCAGTTGCCTGATGAGATGGAAGGCAGGATAAAGCTGGACAGATGTGATAAAGAAGGACCCTGAGTGTCGCCCATCTTCTCCATAGCCAGAAGCCCAGCAATCATTGCACCTGTGAGAGGCACAGAACAGAGAGGTGAAGTTGTTGCCAATCATATCTCTTCTCCAGGATTTTCTCAGTCTTTTTTAACTGGAGAAGGGGCTATTGCCACCACCCAGTATGACCTCACACATAGCCTAGGGTAGTGCTACTCACCCCAAAAGTGTTGCAAGAATATACAAAAGGGTCATAGACAAACTTTAAAAATGGATTTTCCTTTAAAGGAGAAAAACATGGGAAACTGGGATTTTTTCTTGCAGGCTGGAATTCTGCCAGCCTGTAAGGGGCTGCTTCAGGCTCCCCTGCCCCGCATACTGGGGCAGAGGGCAGTGGGGCTGGAGTGAGGGGCACTAGCATGGCCTGGGTGCTGTTTTCTACTTAAACTACAGTATTTACTGGGTTGGGACTGGCCATTGATGTTTACAAATGGGTTCTGGTACAAAAAAGGTTGAGAACCACTGTTTTAAGAGATGTTCCTCCCTTGGCAGATGCAGCACTGCCTAACATGCTGGTGGGTGTTGTTTGGCTCTTCATGCTTTTTGGTCTACTGCTCTATCCCCAATGTAGGGGATCACCAAAGCCCTTCTTCCCCCCCTCCCCTTTTTTTTTTTTTTTTACATGCTCATTCCCCCATGCTCTCTCTCTGCCTTGGGAGGTCCTGCCAAGAGTTAAACATCAGTTGGCATGGTCGTAGCAACCATAAATACTCCCGTTGCTTCAACAGTGTCCCACCAATTAGATCAGCCCCTCAGGCCAATGCAGGACTGCTATCATGTTTTGAGTGGGCACAGAACCCAGTACAAATGGGCTGTGATCTGCAACTGAGACTCAAAATAACAATAGATATTACTCGATAGCTAATCCCACACAAACAGGGAGGCTCCTCTTGCTATCCATGCCATGAGATTGCACATAACTGAGAAAAGTGTTCCCTTCTGACTATTGCTAAGGACCAATAGATATTTATTATAGTGTGTGCTGATGTTGAATACTGATAATTGATCTTGAATTACTGATCCCTATATTGCTGGTTTTAATAGTCAATGACTTAATAGAGAAGTGCTTTGAAAATCAAGGGATGTCCACTGATCACCACTCATTGATAAACAATTACTGACAAATCAGTACCTGATAATAGTTTCCAGAAGACTGGTGGTTGCCATTGGTCCATTTTAATTATTTTTTTTATGTTTGGTAATTCCTCATAGATCTTGCCACCTATTTTTCATTAAATGCTGATCAGTGCCTATTAGTTATTAAAAGCTAATGACTGACTAATGGCTATTTGTTACTGCTGAAAACTCATCACTAAATCAGCAATAAATACAAACTGCTGACTACCAAGTATTAATGAATGATCAAAAATTCTTGATCCTTACCATTAATTGAGAGTAATTCATAGTTTTCTTGAACGTTAGTTGGACTGGCAAGAGATTTATAAAACAATGATCCTTGCTTGTGGATTACTAAACAGAGGTGAATGACTCGTGGCCACTGATAAATGGTTTCTAATGATCAGTTGATGTTCCAATACAGATAGTTTACAGCTGATGATTAAGTATTGATGGAGGTTGGTAGTCAACTAACAAATCAATATTGATTATTGATCACTAAACACTAATTGTTGGAGTATAGCATGAAGCCCGATCATGAATGCTGGAAGCCATCATTACCTTGAACATTGTGACACCAGTGCTATAGCACAGACTGAGCAGGAAAAGAACAATGAAGGTAAGTGCTGTCCAGAAATTTTCAGGTTCTTCTTCTCCTTCTTCAACATAATCCCCTGGGTTCAGCACCACAAAGACAGGAGCTAGGGTCAAGATAAATATCCAGTTAGAGTGGCCTCCACTTTAACCCTGCATGGACATTCATGCCTCAGGAGCCACAAACATACTCTGTCACCCTACAACTGGAAGGGAGTTCTGTGCCCATCATGAAAGACAAAGATGCAGGGAAACCTCCAATTTTCAGTTGTAAAAGGATCCTCAGGGATTTTGATGCCCAGAACCCATTTAAAATGATTTCCATGAGGTTCTTTAGAAATCACAGCCTTCAGCTTTTACAAAACCTTCCCCAAGCAAACCACGCATAGTCAACAATGCTCTGAAATAGAAAATGATCTGGGCATCACCACCAAGTCAGTCAGTGGCATTGTGAATACCCACCTAAGCACTAACAGCTCCCCAGTGCTTTCCACTGTAAGCCTCAATGGTACCACCTCCCTAGCAGCAGAAAGGCCCCCATTATTCTCATTCACAGTATGTTGGTGACATAACAAATATTCCCACAGAGATCATGGCTAACTTTTCAAAAAGCTCATTGAACACTAGTAGGTGCATGATTCTGCGACCAGGGGTTTGGAGGTGAGTTCAGGATACTTGGCTTCCATTCCTGCCAGTGCCATGAACCTGACAAATCTTCTATTCAAAAGCTTGTCCAACTTTATCCCAATCATACAGTTGGTCCAATAAGAGATATCACCAAAAAAATCCTTGTCTCTCACTTAGGTCCTGGACCAACATGGCTACAGCATCAATTCAACTCTACCATGGAATTGTTGCGTCATTCCGTGAGTCACTTCTCACCTCTTTCCTCCTCCTACCCATTATTTGATTTGTTTGGACCATAACCTATTTAGGCATGGGACATGGAACTCATTCACTCATATACACATATAGTTCCTAGATTGTGGGAAGGCTAAACTCAGTTGAGTCTTCTGTATATGTCCATAGTGCACATAATGACTGAACCATCAGTACCCACAAGATGTCAAGCCACAAACCTTTCTCCACATCAAACCCCAACACATCCACGCACACTACTTTCCCAAAAAACCCAATCTTGTTTCAATAAAGATCCTGATTACTTTATGAGCGAGCTATTAAGTCGTGGTGGTCTGGGATAGACCAGGAGTGATCCCCATGACCTGAATGATTCCTACCAGTCATACATGCCCTTTATCCTATGTTCTTGTAGCATGAGCATCTCTCTGCAAGGGTCTGAGTTGAGAACTTCTCAGGACACTGAGAAGTAGTAGTAAGGAGGTAAGGAGACCTTTTAACTCACTACCAGCCTAGACTCTATTGGGAAACAGTTCCCTGGAGCTGGACAGCCTTACAGTATGCACTTCTCTGAGCTTTCTATATGTGCTGTGGCCTGGCCATCACCCCCAAAGGTAAATGTTATGACACTTCCTCAATTAACATGTGGTTCCATTTGATGGGTCATCAGATTTCTAGTCATTCTGCATCTGGGCCAGAGGCCAGGAAAAATGGGAAGCTTGGCTTTCTGACAAAACTAATAGTATCTCAGGGTTGGAAGGTAAATTAAGGTCATCTGCTCCAATCTTCTTCATTCCTAAACCATCCCAGACAGAAGCCAATCCACTGGGTTACAACATGAAAGATCTTGGTGTTATTCCACCTACATCACTTGAGCCAAACAACTTCATCCCGTAATTTCAACCTCTAGCCCCTGACTTCTGGTTAAGTTAAAGCAAAAGTTCAAAGTAAGATGTTCTGTCATGATCAAGAAGCCTCCAGTATGAAGAATCTACCATACCTCTAGATAAATTGGTTTAGTTGTTCTTCCCCTCACATACAAGTTTTCCTCATGTTTCTAGACTGAATCTTTCTGTTTTGCTCCCAAAAACTTGACTCCTTTCCTCTTCCCTGTGCCAGCTTTAGTCAAAAACTTCCTGCCTTTATATGGGTAGTTTAGGCCACAGTCAAGTCAATGTTCAACTATTTTTTTCACAAACTGAACACCAGTAACTGCTTTGGTTTCCCTTCATAAGATCTCATCACATCTGCAGATTAGGGTAAAATTCTGGTTGTGATTGAGTGTTTAAATTCCTCACTGTTCTCTGAAATTTATCATGAGAGTCAATTCAAATAAAATAGAAGGTAGGCAAAAGAGTCCCTTGCATCCCTTTATTAAAAAAAAAAATCTAATCTTCAGTTCCTCTTTTTGATCTGTGGTGTGACATTTTCTGGAGAGGGACTGTCCCTGACATGCTTTCCATGCTGCAAACAACAGGATGGGGCCCCAATCTCAGGTTGATGCCATGCAAGGAAGTCTCTGGTACATTCTCAACCTTAAAGTCCTTTCTCAGGTGCCACCAAGTGTTCCCCACCTTCATGCCTGCTGTCTGAAATCTGACTTATCCCACCCATTATTCTTTGTATTGCAGTTACCCCTAGCAGCTGTGGCTTATGGAGCACAACATGAGGCATAGTGCAAACATATCCAAAGACAGCACCTTCCCGATCAAGGTTGGCTTAGCAAGACCAACATGTGGTCTTGGAAGATGCGGTGGATACTTGACCAACAGGTTTGTCTAGGCTGTGTATTTTCTACACCTACCCTTGTATCTCTGCCTCAGTAAGTACATTTCCTCCCTTTTGAAAGTACTTGTGATCTCAACCACAAATCATTCATCTTAGCACATGGTTACCGATGTGGAATTCCCCAGCATGAATTCATCAGTGGGTCAGATTAGATTTTCATCCCTTTCTGCTTATCCAAGCTTAGAATGGCCAAATGACCCAGCTTTAGAAATCACTTGCTGTTGCATTTAAACTCTAGTGCATCTGTGAAAAGCTTCAGATTTAAAAAATACAGGAAGCAGCCCCCATTATGGACTGCAAATCCAACTGACAAATTGCAATTTAACCCAGTGACAATAACCTCCTCTCAGCTCCGTTGTAGCTAGCACAGGTCAGGTCTTCATATGAGGAAGCTGGTATCACATCACCACATTCATACCTAATATGGCATTCTTGCCTGTGAAACCTTGAATGATTTATTCACTGATCTGACAGGAGAGACCCTCATCTGATTTTCTATGCAACACTGGCTATGGAACTCCATCCAATTACCCTGATGCGGAGCCAAACTCTACGTTTGACTGAGGAATCTGTCAAAAAGATAGCCCATCTGAATGGGAAGACCTCAACAGTTGGAAAATCCACCTTTTCACTTAACAGGTTTTCCCACTGGTTTAATCCAAAAATTTCCTTTCATTTTGGCTTAAATTTCCTTGCCTTTACCTTACAGTCATTAATCTCATGAAAAATGAATATGAGACAGACCCAAGAGGAAGAAGAAAGGTTTCAAGCAGGATAGTGAGGCTGAAAAATTGACCATGTGAAAAGACAATGGCCCAGTGAAAACAGACTCTAACATGTTGCATTTTTATTGTACATAGAGCACGTACAGCCAAGCCCCATTCACCAGAGCCCCCCCTGCTTTACACACAGGCTACAGGGCACCACAAACACACAAGACTTGCAGGGCTCTGTCTCCTCAGTAGCAGGTGACCTCAGTATCAGACAAGACCACAGAGACGTTGACGGTGGTGGGTTTACCGGAGGCTTTGTCCACGCTTCTGTGGACGAAGGTCATCGGGAGGCCTTCATGGCCCACCACACAGGAAAACGCGTTTCCCTGCTGCCACTCTGATGCTGGGACGGTGAGCTTGCTGTAGATGAAGTAGCCGTTCCCCTTCTGCGCAGGGTCTGGGTAGGGTCCAACATTCACGTAGGCTTCTGGGGGCATGGACCGGTCCTGCTGGGTCCATGTCACCAGGATGTCACTGGGGTGGAAGCCCTTGGCCAGACAGGTCACGGTGGCTGATTCCTGCAGGGTCAGCTCATCAGCAGAAGGAGGGTAGACGTAGACAGAAGGGGCCTGTACATTGACCTCTGCCACATAGAACCAGTAAAGTGTTAGTGGCCAGAAACCAAATGTAGGAATCCTGTCTGTCCTTACCCAATGGATCCAAATCCCATCCCAGGACTGGGGATAGGAGGAGTCCTGACCTCCATAGATTCCCTTCTCCACCTAATACACCCAACTTTCCTCATAAAGCTGGGGATAAAACCCAAATCCACCCTTTTCTCAATACTATGCCCAACTCCATTCCCAGAGTGAGGGTTTAAATCCAGGATCCCCCATTCAAAAATTTAACTATTGAATCCCACATGAAAGGTAGTTAGAGTCAACACCTCTGACCATATTGTAGTCTTCATTGCCATTAGCCAACCCATCTCCTGACATGGCCTGAACCTGGGTTGGCATCCCCATCACAGACAATACAGTCTCCGTACCTTGGGTCTTAGAGATGGATTTGGTGATGGCTGATGGGATGTCTGGGTGCTTCACTGTGCAGGTGAATTTCTCTCCAGACTTCCACTCCTCTGCACACACCCGAAGGATGCTGGTCACACTGAAGGTGCCATTTTTTTGCTGAATTGGCTTCCCAGTCACTACGTCCTTGGCATTACCACTCCCCCGGCTCCAAGTGATCTCAGGGCTGCTGGTTGACCCCAGGTTGGTGACCAAACAGGTGATGGTGGTGTTGTGGGCTATATAGAGGTCCTCCAGGGAAGGGGGAAGGAGGAGCACCTCCACTGGGGATGGGTCACAGCCATCTAGTAGAGTAGGAAATGGGATTGAGTGCTGGGCTTTACAAAGGTGGAGTGGGAGGAAGGTGGAATCCCAGCTGCATGTGATACAGCAAACCAATTCCAAAGGAGGTTTGAAAAACAGGGTAAAAGTTAAATGGAAAGACAGTGAGATCCCAATGGACAGGGGTATCTAGATGGACAGGGGAATATCCTAAACATGGCTGAAGGATTTGAACACACTGAAGTCCCTCTGGAATGAATGCTTTTTTTAACTCCCTAAATGGATCTGAAGGTCTCATCCTCTGCTATTGGGCGGTTGTTGGGTGCTCTCATCCACTGGATCCCTCTGCCTTGCAAGAGCTATGGCTGCAACCCAGAGACCAGGTTTTATTTCACTTAGTATTTACACAAGTTGACTTAGGTGCCTAAGTGCAGTCCTATTTCCCCCTTGCTTGAGTCACTGGAAATACACTTAAAGCACAACCCTCCTCACCACTTTTTTGTGACTCAGTCTTAAGTCTAGGATGATGGTGTGTCAGAAATTAGGTGTATTTCCAGAACTTGCCCTGGGTGAGATAAAACCACATTTAAACACGCCAACTTACTTCTATAGTGTAATATAAGTCAATGTGTAAAATGTTTTTCATATTTTGCTTCCATAATATGATAACACTCCATGATTTTCTATGGTGAGCTGCAGGCTCTCAAAAGGTTTTGAAAGATTAAGAGGTAAAAGAGTGCTAATTGCCTTGCCTAAATACCCTGCCATGGAGAAAACAGCAGCTCCTAAATAGAGAATTGATTTTAGTGGATTTCTATCTGTCTTCCACCATCATTTAATGTATATATTCTGCTCTCAGCATTGCTTTTTTCAAATATCTAATGTTCCCTGAGAACAATCAGTTTTTCCTCTTACATTTTCCTCTGTAGTGTCTTTAAGTTTCCTAGAGACAAGGATTTTTTTCTTTTGTAATGTCCTTTAATGGACTAACTGTAAAGGTGGGAGAAAGATTAGAAAAGCTTTTCAATGTCAAGTGCTCTTCCGTCCTCAGATGTGGGAAACAGAAACTTCAATGCTGTGTCTCCCAAAATATATCCCTTTCTTCCCACCCGCTTCCCATTCATTTTAGCTGCATCTCTATCCAACCTCACGCAGCATACATCCATTTATTCACTGTTGATATGTTTCTTTCCACCCATTTAAACATTCCTGGATCCACCTTTCACCCCCAAAGCCAATCCATCTTGACCCTGGTATCTGGGTACAGTCCCCACTACATTTAGGCAATGCTGGTTTTAACTTCACCCTCCTTGTTTCCCCCCATGCCCTGCCAGCCTCAGAGGCCCTCACCTTCACACTTGCTTGCATTGTGCATCTCAAAGCCCGAGGTAATTCCAGGATGGGTCACTTTGCATGTGTAGACATCTCCTCTTTTCCAGCTGTCCTTGGAGACGTTCACTCGGCTTTCACCCATGTAGTAACCATCTGCACCTTGGACAGAGGAGTAGCCTGGGCTGGGATTCTTCTTCTCTCCATTCACCAGCCATTCCACTTTGGCTTCATTTGGCTTGAAGCGCTGGAGGAGACAAACCAGCTCCACAGGGGATGTTGTAGAGCCATCCTCACAGGCTGCGGCTAGGAGGCTAATCTGTGGTTTTTTCACGTCACACTCAAAGAGAGGCTCTGGAGAGGGAAAAGATTATGAGGTCAGAGGCATAAACTTATCACCTTTAGGGAGCATCTAGTTCAATCTTGCCTGGGGCAGGCAGGTGACTGTGAAAACAGATGATAGATCCTTCTAACTTCCCTGTACAACCATGCATCCAGTAACTCGCTCCGTAGCATCCAATCATCCATGCATGCATCCTTCCCCCTCTATCATGCATCCATCTGTCTATGAGTCTGTCCATCCATCTATGTATGTAAGTGTCCTCCTTTCAGTACAATATAATCTATTGGTTAATCTGTCTGTGTTTCTTCCACAGCCTCACACATTTTCCCAGACAATTCTGCCACCAGTTTCACTCTCCTCACACCTCTGTCATCCATATTCTCTCACCTGTTGGGACAGGCTTAGAAGTCTTCGTGTTTGTGGGGTTGTGAGCCACCTTGCACTGGAAACTGTTACCCTTCACATTCGTGCCAAGGATGCTCAGCTGGCTGCTGCTGGTGAGGTGGCCATTGCTGTTTTTCATTGGTGGGAAGTTTTGGGTCACATTTTGCATCCCTTTAGAAATTTCCCATGTGATGTCCACTGGCACTGGGAAATACCCGGTCACCAGGCAGGCAAAGGTCATGTCACCCTTGAGGTTTTTGGTAAAGGTGTCACAGCTTGGCACCAGGGGGTACACAGCAGGAGGTGCAGGAAGCTCTGCAAGAGGGAAGAAGAAAACAAATGAAAAGGACCAGAGGAATTCAAAGACTACAATC
Organism: Alligator sinensis; assembly: GCF_000455745.1. NCBI lineage: Eukaryota > Metazoa > Chordata > Crocodylia > Alligatoridae > Alligator > Alligator sinensis. Next base: position 127,587 of record NW_005843065.1, read on the forward strand.
AGAAATGCTAAGAGCATCAGGATTCCAGCCTCTGTGTGTGTCCTACGCATACTGTTATATATTCCAAGCAGGGAGTGGTTCCCCATCTCCTCCCACATTATAATCCACTGCCCACCTAGAGCTGTAGCTAAAACCCAGGAGTCCTGGAACCCAGACCCTCTGCTTTAATCTACCATATCTTCACTCTCTTCCCAAAGATACAGATAAAACCAAAAAGTCTTGGTTACCAGTCTCCATGCCTTAATTACTCGACTCTATCGTTTGCATTTCTCAGCTATCCCTCAGCCCCCAGACCATCCCTCTGTCTGTCTATTCATCTCAAAGCATGCTACTCTTTACAATCAATCTTTGGATCTAACCCATACACCCTGGTATCTGTATGGAAACTAATGGCCTCAGGCATGGTTCTTGCCCAGAGCCTGTTGGATTTCAGTTGATTTTACCCATACTCCCAGAGACAAAGAATCTGTCTTCTGTCTTATCGGAGCAGAAACTTAGGGTCTTATATTGCCTGCTCCATCCATCCACAGAGCTGACTGAGGTTGGCCAACACAGCCCCCAGTTACCACCGTTGAGTTCTAGCCCCACATTTGTGATCCGTGAAAGGTGCTGGAAGACAAGAGACCTGGTTTCTACTTCAGCACAGACAGAGGGGAGGCCTGGAAAATAGTCTGAAGAAGATGAGAGTTAAGACTCTTGGTTCTCTTTCCATCTATGGAAAGGCAGCAGAGTCTGCTTCATTCCCCTCTCGCAGGGGAAGTTATGTATGAGAGCCTTTAGAGAGACAATATTTTTCTGAGCTCTGTGGCCTCCTTGCCAGACCTTGTGGCAAAAACCAGACAGACAAAGAGACAGAATGGGCTGAAAAGGGGAAGTCTAGATGAGCACAAGTCACGCTAAGGGTGTTTTTCACCCCAGGGTCACCTTCTGCATTCACCCAACCATCAAATTAGTATTTGTCTTCTCACCAGTTTCAACAGCAGACCTAGCCAGCAGGATGTCCCCTATGGTCTGCATGGCCACCTTCCTATAACCCTTGGAGGGAGTAAAGTCCTCCCAGCCTCAAAAAAGCAAGGATGCCTCAGAGGAGACAAACAAGAAAACCCAGGCAAGGGCTGGACTCCTGTAAAGATCCTCCTGGGTATCACCCTACCACAACCAGTGCTTTGGTGAGTAAAACAGAGGGAAGCAGCTTCCATTCCATCCCTGCCCCATGAATTTAGAGGGGTTTGTATGCCTTTCAGAGCAATCAGCCTTAAGGAAGAAGGGAATGACTGAAGAGGACTGCTGGAGTTTGGGGGCTATCTCCCAGTTCTGGGAAAGGAACAGAGAGTACTAGATTAAACAGGGGACACAGGAACCCCGGACTCCTGGGTTCTCTTCTGAACTGTGACCCAAAATTGGGGAAGAGCTGGACTAGGATGGTGCCCTTCACTACCTCTCTATGATGAGGAGTGGTGAATACAAAGCTACTTCTGCTCTGCTATGCCCTGTGGAGGGGATGACCCAAGGGATCAGGAGCCCCTTGCCTTGGACCTATGCCCTGAGTCGGGGGAGGTAAGGAAGTATTCTGCATGGGCTACACAGGCTGCCACTAACAACTGAGGGGCACCAACAAGACCATTGTAATAGGATGCTGCAAGTCAGGAGAAGTAGCCGTTTTGGCACGGAGTCCGTGGCAGGAACAGCAAAGGGGTTACAGATTGAGATTGAAGAGCCCTACCAGATGTGGTGGGAGCCCAGGGCTGGGATAGCAGGAGTGGTGGGTCAGTATTGAAAGGCACCCAAAGAGCTTCTGGGGACCCCAAATTTAGGACCCCAAATTTAGCTAGGGCTAATTTAGCTAGGGCCTCCATGCTAGCATGGAGAGGGAGGGTAGAGATTAGAGGAGAGTCCAAGGCAAGGGCACTAGGGTGCTTCTGGGTGGGATTTAGAGAGCATAAGACAAACTCTGGGAGTGGAAGGTGGGGATTGTGGTGCTTTTCAGGACAGAAGAGCACCCACACAGTGGGTTCAAGGAGCAAGGGCTGCACTAGCAGGGGCTACATGCCAGGACCAAGTGGTACAAGCAGGGCTGGCGGGGGATCCTCATGGGTGTACCTTTAGCCATGCTGTCAATGTTACCAGCAGGGCTTGCAGTGATGGGCTGCTGTTCAAGCCTGAGGAGCACCAGCACAGCTAAGATGGGAGACCCCAGGGCTATGCTAGATGTGTCCAGAGCATGGAGCACTGGAAGGGCTGAATGCACAGTTCAGGGCTGGGCTGGTGGGGCTGTGAGTTTGGAGTGAGCGGCACTAACAGAGCTCTTTAGGGAGCATAGAGTCAGGAAATCATGGAGACTGTGATTCAGGGATGCTTAGGATCCTGTGAGCAGAGCTCAGGGCTGGGATAGCAGGGGCCTGCTATTCACTCCAGGAGCCATCAGCTGAGCTGAAAGAGCCCTGCTCTAGGGGAGTAGGGAGTGCTGTTCAAGACTGAAGAGCATGAGCAGAGGTGGGCCAGAAGGGACTGTGGGTTGAAGTGAGGGGCAATAGGAAAGCTGTCAGGGGGTGCGGGGAGTTTGGGGTGCTGTTAATAAGGACTGATGAGCAGCAGCAGAGCTCTGGAGGGAGCCACATGCTTGGCTAGCTGTGGGGCAAGAGTGAGAGCCAGCAGCAGAGCTGTAGTAGGGAGACCAGATCCGGATAGTGAGGGACAGTGGTTCAGCTGAGGGCCACCAGCACAGCTGGCGGTGGGAAATCATATTAGGGGCATGCAAGGGAGGTGAACAGGAAGAACTGTGCAGAGATCCCTAGGCTGTGGTATTAGGGGCTGTAGGCTGGTACTGAGGGCACCAGATAACCTAGGGATGCCAGAAGTTGAGGTAGCAGAGGCACCAATTCAGGGGCAGCAGAAGAGTTGGGAAGTGGGAAATTCTAGGCTGAAAATAGCAAAACATGAGGATCAGGATTAAGGGCACCAGCAAACCTAGGAGGGAGGGTTCTCAGGGTTGGATTTGGAAGTGGAGGCAAGCTGGGATTGGGGACCATCCTCTGATCTCAGGAGAGAGCCCAGGTTGAGCTGCAAGCTGACACTGATGGATGCCATCAAAGCTGGTGGGGGAAGCCCAAGGCTGGGATTGCAGAGCAGTTGCAGGGAAGGATTGAGGAACAAGAGCAGAGCTGGTGGAGGAGGCATGGCTGGGGTAGCAGGGGGGCTAGGGAATTAGACTGGGGGGAGGACATCCCATGGCTGAGGTAGCATGGGGCTGCAGGCTGGGACTGGGTTGCCGCAGAGCTCAGAAGAAAGCCCTGGGTTGGGTTACTAGCCTGATGGACACCATGAGGACTGGTGGTGGGAGCCCAGGCCTGGGATAGCATGGAGCTGTGTAGCAGCTGAGTGGCCAGCAGAGCTTGGAATCAAGGGCTGGTGCAGCAACGTGAATTTGAGGGGTACCCTCAGGGTTGAGCTGGAGCTCAAGTCTCAGTTTCCAGGGGGGACTGCATGACCACTGGGTTAGAGATGTAGATCTGAGGCAGTCTGGGATACAGTATAGAGCGGCAACAGCAGTGCTCATGGTTGTGAGCCAAGGGTCAAGGTAGGAGGCAGCTGTGGGCTGAGACAAAGGGGCACTGAAGACTGGTGAGATCAGTGGATCCTGAAGATACAATAGGAAAAATAAATGGGTCAGAACTGGGGGCTAGAGCTCATATAGTATGGAGGTGTTCACAGAATTGGATGGCAGAGGGCTCATAGGTCTGTATTTAGTGGCACTGGCAGAGCGATGAGAGAGGATTTCTCAACACTGGGAGTGCATGGGCTGTGGAACTGGTTTGAATGGCACCATCAGGTATATCTCAGATGGGTTTCATGCTTGGCTCCTCATCTCCTCACTGTAAATCATGATTGTCTAAACAGTCAGAAAATCCCTAATACTCTTTCACCCCTGATCCTACCACTTGACTATGACCCGTTAGGGTCAACTGTGTCACAACTCTTGAGCCCAAGACTTTTCACTGGCTTCCTAGTTGAATCCTTAACTCTAATTCTAAACTCCAAGGGACTGAGAGGACAAGAAATTGTCTAGCAACCCAACAAATATACTTTGTGAGAGTTGGCCCAATATTGAGCTAGGGCAGGGTTCTTCAACTCCAACCCCCACTCCATCTTCCTAAATTTTTCCACCTCCATCCACCCATCCTAACTGCTGGCTACCCTACTGCCTACCCCATCATTTGTTTCTCCAGCCTTACCACTAACTCCATCCCTAATCTAAAGCTATCTTGCTCCTAGCACTAGGGTTGGGGAACACTGAGGGATTCCCCTGGTTCCATTTCCCTTATAACTAGGTCTTCAGTAGCCTGGGAGTGGGATTCTGAGTCCTTTCATGCAGCTTCCCACTAGCACCTGTCCTGATCTGCTAGATGTCTGAGTCTTTCCAACCGGTCCTGAAGCAACACTCAGGGAGGAGGTGTTCATTCATTCGGTTGGCTGGTTTTGTCTTGTGGCCATGTGTTGACCATGTATGTTAAGAGCAATGCCTCATCAAACCTTTACTTTTTGGCACTGTGTTGCCTGGCACCTGACTTAGCTCCCTGGTTTGTGGCCCAAAGAGCCGGTTTTCAAAGAGGTTGGACCTTTGAGCAGCAAACCACAGAAAGAAGGCCAAACAGAGCCAAAAATTTTGCTGCTAGCATGTTATAAAACAGTGCAAAGAGGGTTGTTTGCACTTCCTGGGTTAGCTCAGTAGCATGATGCTACTATTGATTGGGTCTCTATGGGGTTCACTCTGACAAATTTGGGGGAGGGAAAGTAGAAGTGGGTCTTCCACTGATGAACAGCTATTTGCAGCATTTCTGTGTGTGTCTGTCTTGGACATTTCCATTGATTTGTTGAGGAAAAAATCATAGCCCATCTTTTCTAATGCCCTCTGTTTGGAGTGGGGTCATATACAAGTATATGAGCATATGACTATACCTCTATTCTAGGCAGAGTTCAAATGTTACTCGTGATGTCCCTGCCTACCTTATTTTGTTGCATTAGAAAGCACAGAGGCAGAGACAAGCAGAAGACAGGCTGATTCCTAGAAAAACAGGATGCTCAACTAGGGGCCCTTCTAGGAATCACACCCACAACTTGCCTTTCCTGCTGTGCCCAGTTCTAATCAGAGGTGGTAGAGAAAGAAAGTGAGCTGCAGAACAGCTAATGGGTGACTTACTATGCTGCTCACTGCAGTGGTTGAGTAAGTTCAGAGCATGTGGCAGGGATGGACCAGGCTAGGGAAAAGCTGCCAGGAAAAAAATACAGCAAGAAAGGAGCTGAGGGTCCATGGTAGGGGTGTTCAGCACGTACATGCTGATCTGCCGGCTTGTCCCTGTACTGCACTGCTCTAAGAGAACTGAGCCTTATATATAAGATTTTAAGATCCAATTACTAGGAAGGTGCTTCCATTTAATGGTGGCTGTGAGGCAGTGCCCAGCCTACAGTTGTAGACGTTGGCATTATTTTCTCCCCCTAAACAGCCCCAAGACTTTCTTCCTCTTGGAAATCAGCAGTATCCCCACGGTTCTCATGGCATTGTTTACTTTAACATCTCTTCTCTCCGCACTCCTTGACAACCTTTTTTTAATTATTTTTCTTTTCTCCAGCATCTCCGACTGCTCCAACTCTTTTCCCTCTCGTCGCATCTTGTGGGAAAGGAGCCAACCAGGATCCCAAGACCTTGGGCTGTTTGGCTCTGGATTTCTTCCCTGACAAGGCCACTTTCTCTTGGAACAACAAACAGAACAGCAGCATCAGTGAAGGCATCAGAAATTTCCCCGCAGTCTGGACGAATGCTGGGACCTTCACTGCTGCCACCCAGATATCGATTAGTGCCGTCAACTTGGCAGTACAGAGACCTTTGTACTGCGTGGCCAAGCACCCCCAGGGGCAAAAAGCACTGAGGATACCACCTGTCATTCCCAGTAAGTTGTTTCCTTTGTTCTGCAGCATAAGCTCGATAATTTGCAGATGTTTCTAGATACGTACAGGCTATTGATGTAGAATCAAGCTTCTGCCCCGAGAGGCTCATCAGAAACGCCTGCATCAGAGAATGAACTTTGCGTGCCACCCAGGCTTTTGGATTCTGTCATTAGCACTGGGTGGGGAATCAATTTTGTGAGGTGAAACAGGTGTGGCTAGAGGGTCAGCATTAGGGGCGGATCCAGGATTTCCCAAAGTGGGTGCGGAAGCAGCAATTTACACTGCAGGGGTGGCTGCGCCCCCTGTTCCCAGCCTCCTCCATTCCCAACAGTGGGGGAAGACCTTATAAGTCCCTAAAGCAGGTCAAAATCCCTGCTCCCTTCCCTGTCCTGCTCAGTCAGCCCCTACCCCTCCTCTGACTCCAAACCCACCCCCTCCCCGCAACTCCCCTGCCTTCTGCTGTTTTCTCTGCTGCTCAGGGGTAAGGAAGCTCCAGAGCCAGCTGGGCTCAGCTGTGGAGGGAACAGCAGCAGCAGCAGCATGGTGTCAGAGTAGTCTCCCCCCCATCCCCACCCTGCCCATAGCAAGCGAGGGGGAGGGGAACCCTCTGTCCATCCCATCCTGAGCTAAGCCCAACCCTTGTGCAGTGGGCAGGGATGGCTCTGGTGCTTTCCTGCCCCTAGGATAGTGGAGAAAGTTAAGCAGGGACAGGGGGAAGGGTAGAGAGGGGGCAAGAAGGGGAAGGAAGGCAGGATTTTCATTGGCTTTAGGGATTTTAGAAAATCATCAGAGGTTCCTGTGGTGCAATGCAATCCAAAAGGGCAGTGCAGCCACTGTACCCCCTCTGGATCTGTCCCTGGTCAACTGGATTAGAGCAAATGGTACTTGGAAGCAGGACATCTGCATTCCATGCTCAGCTTGGGAAGGAAGTGGGGTGGTGGTGCAGAAGGAAGAAGAGAGGATACAATGAGTTAGGACTCCTATGTTCTCCTTTCAGTTCTGGTGGTTCATACTCACCGCCCAAGTGGACATGTTCTTTATTCTTTCACGCATGTCTGTTCTATTAGAGATCCTTTTCTCAGATGTCATAGGGATGGAGTTTGTGATTCCAGCTGAAGCATATGTGATAAGATGTCTTTCCAGTCTGACTGCTCTCCTCTATTAAAATGCAGTTTGGGTTGTAAGTTACTTAGCAAGATGGCAGCAAGCCCCATCAGTCGCAATGGAAAATATGCACATCTCTCTGTCTCCAGCCAACAGCACCAGAGGTGCATATTTGTACTACATTGTGCCTGTCATGTTCACATGCTGACCCCTTTGCTTTTGTCTCATATGTGACTCCCAGGGCCTGTGCTTATGACTCTTCACTCTCCCATCCTTGAAGACTTTGAAGGCCCATACAGAAATGCAAGCATCATGTGCCAAGTTAAGAATCTTCTTAGCCAGGAGGTTCATATTCAGTGGATGAAGAATGGGGTCCTCCAAAATTCTGGAATCACCACCATGAGCTCCACTTACGATGACGAGTGGTACCTCTTAACCAGTGAGCTGAGTGTCACCGAGGGAGAATGGAATGCAGATAACAATTATACCTGTCTGGTGGACAGCCCCGAATTCAGTGAAATGAAAAACATAAGCAAGTCCATCACGTGTGGCTGTAAGTCAAGACCCTCAAGTGGTCCATCCTCCCACTCTGAAATGGACATGATACATCCTCCAGCCCCATTTATTCTCCATAAAACCCCAGGACCTGATGTCAGTGCCCTAAAGCATTTGCGCAGTTCCTTGGTTTTATGGAGAAAAGGCATTCTACAAACAATTCCTTTAATGTTTCTTAAGACGTTCTTGGGTAACTTTCATTAGGGAAAGGTAAGATCAGCATGGAAAGCTACATCAGGTATAATACAGGGATCCTTCCTCTAACATTGAGATGAAGCCACCTCTAGAATGAAGCAAGGCAACTGTTTTATAACCCAGTTGCAAGATATCTCGGTGCAAGACGTGTGGAATAACATATCCACATACAAACATGCCCCTTTACAGAAAATGAATAATAGCCTCTAAGGCCCTAACTGGGCATGGTGCTATGTACCCAAAGGACCACCACCTCACTTATGCCCCATCATGATCCTTCATGTAAGCCAAGAGCAACTACCTGCAAGTATCATCAGGGCACCAAGTCTGCTTGGCAAAATGTGTAGGAGGCTTTTCTCCACAGTTGTTCCTTAGCTTAGGATCTCCTTCTTTCTTAAGGCACATCAGAGCCTGAACCATGGACATCTTCTGGAAGTGGTGTAAGACCTTCTTATTTAGTCAGGCATTTAGCAAAAAAACTAGCCTGGGATATTGTATGAGAATTTCCATTTCATGCTGATCCTATACTTGATTTTTAATCCTGTTCGGTCTCCTGTTTTATAAGTTATTTTCTTCTCTTATTGTAAACTGCTCTGAGCTTTGGTTGGGAAGCATGGCATATAAATTGAATAACTTAAAACATCAGACTATAAGGATTGTTTAAAAAAAATCTTTAAGAATTTTCCAGGGAAAATGAGGGAGGAGTCTTACCTTTTTCTCTCTGCCTCTCAGCTGATTGTATTAATCCCAATATTGAGGTTGATGTGATCCCACCTACCTTCGCTGAAACTTACCTCACCAAGTCAGCCAAGCTGACCTGCCAGGTTATCAATATGCCTTCTGCAGAAGGGCTCAATGTGGTGTGGCTGAGAGAGAATGGCCAAGCATTGGAAACAACCCTTCAGCCACCTGTCCTGCAAAGCAACGGCCGGTACAGTGTGGATGCCACAGCCAGCGTGTGTGTGGATGAGTGGAACAAGGGAAAAAATTACACCTGCAAAGTGACCCACCCAGGACTCGAGCTGCCCATTGAAAAGACGCTTCGCGAAAGCCCTGGTAGGTCACAGTCCCTTATGTGTTGTCTTAATTTTACTCAATGGACAGCTTATTTCTGAGGTTAGCAGCTGTCAGGGGGTGTCTGCTTAATGATCCCTTTTGCAGTCCATATTTCTTTAGGTCACTGAATTGAAAGTTTGAGAATGAGCAGAAAACAAGAAAGCAGAGCAAGAAACAGCAGCAAATTCCTGATAAACCATTCAGAACATTGCCAAATCTGCCAGTCTCCTGCATCCATGAATATGTGGAACAACAAATATGGCAGCTGATTTGTTTGATGGCTTTGACTTCAAACAGGGACAGCTGAGAAATGCCACTGCCCCATCTTACTTCACAGAAGGACCTACCAAATTACTTCCCTGTGGAAAACAGGCCAGATGTTTTGGGAAGGTTTAGAATATCTACTCTGTCTTTTAACAGTTATAGGCTATAGTTTTCAAGGCTTCTCCATTTCCATCAAAATTAATGAGAATTTGGAGCTGAAGTCCCTTAAGTGACTTGGAAAATATTCCACCTACTGCTTAGTAAACCCATGCTACCGTTACTGGTAGCATACAGCACAACATTGCTACTACAGAGGAAACTAGTCATCTATGCCACCCTGAAGGTCAGAATAGATTATTCTAATAGTCTCCCTCTGGCTCTAAACTCTGTTTATCCTCGTAGCTGGTAAAGAAAGGGAGTACCTGAGGAGAGATGGTCTCTTCCATCCAGTATGAGTAATTGTGGTAGCTATAAAAATGTGCTTGTCCTCTTGAGTGAGATTCTCATTTATCCTCATCAGAATTCAATAGCTATGTATGAACATGAACAGATCCCAGCTGGAACCAGCAGAACTAGAATTTCCTTGCACCGGTGAGATTGCTTATTCACTGTCCTCCCCATCATGTCTTCCCTTTGCAGTTACCAACAGCCATGCTCCATCCATCTATGTCTTCTCTCCTCCCCCTGAGCAACTGGCCCTTCATGAAGCCGCCACAGTCACTTGCCTGGCGAAGGGCTTCAACCCACCTGAATTCTTCATCCAGTGGCTACAGAATGGTGAGCCAATGAAGGCCTCCAGTTACATCACTGGCAGTCCCACTCTCGAGTCCCAGAAGCCAGAGCTGTACTTCGCCTACAGCACCCTGACCATCAGCGAGCAGGAGTGGAATGCCGGCAACACCTACTCGTGCCTTGTTGGACATGAAAAGCTGCCTCTGCAGGTGGCTCAAAAGACCATCGACAAGTCCACGGGTAAACCAACCCTGGTCAATGTGTCTCTTGTTCTGTCTGATACTGCCAACACCTGCTACTAACCACCATGCCTTCCCTCAACCACCTAATCCTCACTGTGACTATTCCTTCTCCTACCACTGTAGTGAAGAGGAGTGGTCACACCCCTCTAACAGCTTTGTGAAATAACATGTTTTCTAGCCGCATCTTTTTTAAAAAGTTAGAAATAAAGTCAATTTTGGAACAAACTAACAAAAATATTCAGCTCTTTCTTTTCCCAAAAAAATTGTGAGAAAAAATCATGTAGTGCATCCTTAGATGTAGGGAAGAGGCTCTTGGTGATGTTCAGTCTCCATATTCCCTGGTCCTTGCCTACCCACGTGTTGATACTGCAGTCATGGTTTTCATGTTCCATCCATTTCTTCCTCATACTGTAGAATCCTTATTGCCTCTCTGCTTTTTGTCTTCTCCCATGACCCAAATGTATCTGGGTATATCCCTCAAATCCTCCATTCCCACCGATTATCTTGTACTCTGGGCTACATTTCCATTCAACATATGCTGGGACCTGCACAGTTCCTTTGTTACTGTATCTTCAGCTCTGCTCCAATATGGACATTGCTTCCTGGGTAAGCAGTCATTAGAAACCCCTCTGATTATCAAAAACTAGAAGGGTGCCTCTGTAGAGCTCCACCCCAGGTTTTCATCTGCCCTGGAGGCCTCTTGATCTGGGGGTGCATTTGTGGGGCACTTTCTGCTTACTCAAAGGTAAGTTTGCCCTGAAAGAGATGGAACAGCCAAGAAGGAGGACTTTTAATTGTCTTATAATCAACTTGACGGTTGACAGGAATTATTCAAATCTCACATCAGGTTTGGTGGCTTCCACCTCCCTCACAGTAAACCCACAGGGTCATCCTTGGGGCATACTGATTCTTTTGTCTCCTGATTTCTCTTTGATGTCAAGAAAATAAAAGATGATGGCCCTAAGAACCATAACCTCAATGGCATCACAACATCTGTCCACGCTCACCAAGCCATCCTGGAGGCATTTGGCAGGCACATGTGAGCCTGCTCCTTATTAGTCACAAATACTAAATGCATAGCAGTGTTCTTACATGTGGAGTGTATGTCTATCTGCTTCTATTTCTTTCACAATTTCTCTTCAAATGTCCTTGTAGACACTTTGAGGTCATAAACTATATGAAGCCTTTATTCTTAAAGTAGGCATCCACATACCCAACAACCATTTTATCTCCCTTTAAAACATACTAACTCCTCATGTGAGCTCTCCAAGGAGATCCACCAGCCCTAGAGGGAGAGGTAGAGTATTACCCATCTGCTACAACGAGAATATTGGCAATGGTAGAAAAACCACTCTTGAAACTTGAAACAATCAACCATCAAAGTGTTAACAAAAACCCTAGTATGTAGTGACCTCCCTCATCCCTTATGGGCCAGGCTCCTGAAAGTCACACTCAGGAAAATCTTTGCTGAAACAGCCTACGATAGTCCAATTTTTTAAAACCAGCTAATAAATATGAAGCTGATGTGATAGTCAGAGATGAGGCCTTTAGTCAATAGGGTGGTAGAACTGACCTTACCAATTTCAGAGGTGTCTGCTTGGTACAAGGGCATCGGAAAACGAAATACAATTCTAGGAGGTGCCAACTCTTATCCAGCCCTACAGGTGGTGGATTGGCTGCCTCAAAAGAGCAAAGAATGGGGTAAAAGATGTTCCGAGAGTCAGGTGAGGTTTCTAGTCCCGCTCCAGGTTAGCCATGACCTAAAATATTTCTTTTTGTATAATGGGTTCACCACAGAGATGGGTAGGTGAGTAGATAGAGATAAAAATTTATATTGAGATGGCTGGTTGGGTAGTTTCTTCAAAGGTGGATGTTCAGGTAGGTAAGTAACCGTGAGAGTGGACAGAGGATGCACTGCTATATGAGTGGGAAGCTAGTTATATAGACAGACACTGAGCTGGTTAGGGAAACACCATGGAAGGATGGGAAGGGCACCAAATTGAGAGGCCATATATTTATGAACAAACAAGTTCTCTCAAGGAAAAGGGGATTCTCGATGCAGGAGCCAAAAAGTTTATCCAAGCATCTTAAACTTCTCAAAACTGTTGTTGAATGGAAATTTGAGGTTTTTGCTTTTTAGAGAAGCATGAACTGTCTCTGTAGCATAATTTTGACTTTTTGATTCAAACCCTCAAATATTCTGAGTCCAACATGTTGCTGTGGTCCTTCATAAGGACTTTAACTGGGTTCCTCATCTGCCATTCTCCACAATGGGCTTTCAGCCACACGTCATCTCCTATGATGTCACACCCGTGAGAGACTGCCTTTCTTTCCCAAGAGGTACCATGGAATCCAACTGACCATGGAATCCAACTTTCAGAAGATTATGGAAGCATGAAATACTATTGCTATGACTCAGGCAGGGCATGCAGGGCAATATTTCAGAATTGAAATATTTTGTTTAAAAACTATCAAAGCAATTGCTATTTTCCAAAGGGAAAAAGAAATATATCAAAAAGTGTCCTTTTACATGCGCACACATAAAAACCCAAATCATCCTGAAGAATCATGACACTGACTCTAACACAAAGCTCTGATTGCTCCAGGTCCTGGATTCAACACAATCTTTGCTTAATCAGAAGTTAGACGCATATCTCCCAAAAGCTGTCGTTAAATCAAGGAATGCTGCCACATGCTAGTTAAAATTGTTATCAGTGTGAATCCTGTCCTTAGTACAAATCTTGTCTTTGGACTAAAATGTAAACCAAGCCCTGGACCTTGCTTAGCCAGTCAAGGTCCTATTTGTTCCTCCTCCAATTTCCACAGTGGGAAAGGGTAGAAATCTGAGATTTGCCAGTCAGCTGAACAATTTGAAAAGTTCCCTGACCTAAAAGACCACATTTTTTAGGGGTCTTTTCACTATTACTTTCTATATCTCTGGGTCTGTGACGTGGTCGATAGCCTCCATGTCTTGATCTCCCTGCTGTCACTCTTACCAATGTTGTTCTTTATCACCCATCTAATATGTTCATCCTGCAATATTCATAGAAACATAGATCATTAGGGGCTGGAAGGGACCTTGCAAGATCATCTGGTCCAGCCCCTACTGCACTAGGCAGGAAAGACAACTGGGGTCAGGTGACCCCAGTGAGGTGATGGTCCAGTCTCCTGTTGAAGATTTCCAGGGTCGGTGATTGCACCACCTCTAGGGGGAGTTTATTCCACAGTATGGATACTCTGACTGTGAAGAAGTTTTTCTTAGAGTTGAGCCTGAAGCAGTCTTCTAGGAGTTTATGGCCATTACTCCTGGTTTTCCCCAAGGGTGCCCTGGTGAACAGTTGTTCACCAAGCTCTTGATGTATTCCCCTGATGTAGCAGTAAGCTGCTTTCAAGTCCCCTCTCAGCCTTCTCTTTTTTAGGCTGAAGAGGTCCAAGTCCCTCATCTTCTCCTCATATGGCTTGTTTTGCAAGTATCTGATCATATGGGTGGCTCTTCTCTGGACTCTCTCAAGTTTTTCCACATCCTTGTTGAAGTGCGGCACCCAAAACTGGACACGGTACTCCAGCTGAGGTCTCACCAACGCTGAGTACAGTGGAAGAATCACTTCATACATCCCTGAAACAGAAGTGTTACTTAGGATAATGAGTAGGATGGTAGGGGGTAACCATCACATGGGTACACAACACTTGAAGTCCTTCTTAAATCATTAGAGTACAACAGAACGTGTGCCCCTTCCACAAATAAATTAAAGCCACCCTTTTCCAGTTCCAACTGCAAAACTCCCAGAGGTCTGTTCACAAGCTATGAGCAATCCATATGCTGAAAAATGTTCTGTGAGAAGAGAAAGACTTGACGTTCTACCTACCTGTTCAAAGTCACGCCTTGAATACAAGTTGGCCAATGTCCTTCCCACTTCTGTATTGCTCCCCATTTATTTTAATAATTATTTTAGGAGGAAAATTCTATAACAATCAAGGAGATTTATATGTCCAATTCCAATTGAACTTGCCAGAGTTTGGCATCACATTATTTACATTGTTTTCAAAATCCTAGTCTTATCTCTGCCTGCCCAGCTACCCACCTATCTACTGTCCATGAGTGCAGAAAAAATTTCTCTACCTCTTCAAACAGTATCAATTAAAGTCAGCTTCAGAAATATCTGGTTAAAATAAAAATATAGTGGGATTTTCAAAAGCACTTAAGGGAGCCTTACTCTTAGATCATGTACTTGATGTTGGAGTGATGGAGTTAGTTTATTGGATTAAACCACTGACTTTTGGTCTCAAATACAGACTTAATTCGCATCAAATCACACGGGAATTAACTGAGATGGGATCATGGTCCAGGTCTACTGATGTGATTAAGTTTCTCACAGCTCCACTACTTCCAGTGGACCTGCTCCCATTCATACCAGCCAAGGGTCTGGCCTGGTACCTTCCTGAGCGAGGGAAAACATTTCCATCCAACCTTGCAGAAAGTTTGTTCTTGGAGGAAATGGATATGACAAAAATTACTACAAATTCCCTCTGGATACGTTGGCTTTTCCTTTGACCCTGCCTCACTTACTAACTCTGTTGTATCTTTGGACATCCTATCACAGCCCTACCTGTTTAGCGGGAACCATCCGTCATGATGCTTCCAACCTCATGTCTCTTCCAAATGCCCATTCAGAAATAAATGAATTAATGGAAATTGGACAGTTAGATACAGGAAGTGGGTTTTGAAATTCTCATTCTAAAATGCACAACTCTCTTTGACTTGACTTCATCAGCTAATGATGACTCTATCTCTAGAAGGAAGTCTACCTAACATAATTCCAAGTCTCCTGATACTGTAAGGGCACCATGTCCATGTTAAGCCTTACAAATCAAAGTTTCCACCATCCATCCACTCACCAAACTACCTGATGAAAACTCCATCTCCCCCACCAACCTACCCTCCTACCTGCTCTAGACCCAAATGACCCATACCAATACTGAGAGCCCCTACTGGAGGCCTCCATAAATGAAATCCCCAGCTGGTCCTAACTCTGTGTTTGTGTCATCCAAAGCTAACCTAGATGAGTTTGTAGATGCCGAAGAGGAGCAATTCAACCACCTCTGGAAAACAGCCTGCACTTTCATCATCCTCTTCATTCTGAGTCTTTTCTACAGTGCCACAGTGACTCTGATCAAGGTAACAGGGAAATGTGTTGACACTGACTGTGATACCCCTGGGTCTTCTTGATATCCAGTTCAATGTAATGTTTGCAAGGGGCTAGGACTAGAAAACAAAAAAGGTAGAGTAACTTGATTTTAAAATTTCCATGGGCATTTTGGGAGAAAATCACCTTTAAAAATCTGTGCTTGGTTATGGGACTAGTCCACTGGATATCTGGGTTCTAGTCCTAGTTTTGTATTGACTTTATGTAGGTCATTTCCCCTTTCTCTGAGTTGCTTCCTGATATTGGTCCATGTTGTCTATTTGAACCACAAGATGTTAGGCCAGAGAATGGTTCTTAATATGTGCTTTTTTACAATGTCCACCTCTACAAGGTACTAATGTCATTTGAAAAATCTAAGTTCTGCTACCATGTAAAAAACTTGATAAGCTTTACGTACGAAAAAGTGGTGGGATGGTAGAACCAAGCCCAGAGGCTTTTCAGTATTGGGAAAAATCTCAATCCAGAACTCAATAGGCAAATTTAGCCACTGGAAATTTGGCAGGCGAGATGAAAAACTGCCTAAAAGTATCAGGTTTTCAAATCCGCCTAGAAGGTTTGGACTTGAAACTGAGGAAAAAAACCCTTATGCAACTAAGAATTTGTTTGTCCTTCTCTTTCACCTGTCATCTCTTCAGTCTCTTAGGGCCAGATTCTAAGCAATCTTCCCCAGGCTGCAGAAGAGAACACAGTAGACTAGGAAAACTTAGATGATATTGGTGTAATCAGAGGGATAAAAATAAAAATGGCTGGCAGCAAATTAAGAGGCTAAGCCTATTCAGTTTAGGAAAAAGACTCTTGAGGAGCATTGGCGAAACATAGAGTGTGCACGCGGGTGCATGTGCACCCCCTGAGATTGGCTGTGCCCCACCTGAGGGAAGCCCCAGCCCTTCTGGGTTTGCCGCCAGCACTTCCAGTTTTGCAGCCAGCACATCGACCGCTGGGGGACCTCGGCCCCTCCCTGGTTGGCAATCAGCCACTGGGGGACCCCACCCCTGGTTGGCAATCAGCCACTGGTACCCAGGCACCAGTCACCCATGTTGAGGAGGGACATGATATGGGCTTAGAAAACTCTAAATGGCAAAGAGGAAGTCAATAAAGAGTATTTATTTACTTGCTATCTCTCGCAATGCAAGAACTAGGGGTCATACAATGAAACTAGTAGGTAGTAAGTTTAAAACGAACAAAAGGAAGTCTTTTTTCACCCAGTGCACAATTCAAATGTGGAGTTCATTGCCATCAAATGTAGCAGAGGCTGACAGTTTAGCCAGACTGGACACATTCTTGGAGGAAAGAGGCATCAGTAACTATTTAGGATAGGAGTTAGGGTTACAATCTCTGAATCTGATCTTCCTAGACCTTAAATCCTGTAGGCTGCAAGTGGGAGAGGAACAGGGGAAAAAACCCAGGTGATACCCAGCTCACTCTCCCTTTCAACATGCACTCTCTCCTTCTGTGTGACACAGGATACTGGGCAAGATGTACCTTTGGTCTGACCCAGTAAATGGCAGTTCTTATGTTTTTATGTACAGTATTTGACCTTTGGTGAATGAGAGGAACTTGTTCCTGCCTTGTTTTAACAATTACATTTTATAATGTTCAATTACAGGTTAAATAAACCCGATAGCCCAGATTGCTTCTACTCAAGAAGACCACCCCAGATAGCAGTTTTTCCAGAAGGGTTCATCCCAGCTTTTTTCCACCCACGGTGTATATTTACTTGCCTATGGAATGTCCTCAGACCCGGCTTGAACGTGACTGGACTTTCATTATTGTTTTAAGGCATGTTTAGCCGTGGGGTTTGAGGCACTATAACCTTTTCCCCTTTTTTATGTCTGTCTTGGTAATCTCTATTTTATGCACAATACAATCTTTACCAGCATGAAACCATGGCAAGAAGTGCCACCTTCATGAATACACATAATTAAATATCACATAAATGTCTTTTCACTTTGTGTTTGTAGTTCTTAGGTAGTACATATTTGTTGTTGAAATACAGAAGCACATTTTGTTAACGTGAAAAGATTTCTTGTGAGCTCTGAATATCGTTCTTCACTTGTTCTTGTAGGCACCTGACAGGAGAAAGTAGATAAGTGTGTGTACTCTTGCCTGGGGTCTCAGAGATACTCAGGCCATCAGGGACTAATATAACAAACTGGACCAACCTTCATGCAAGCCAGAGAATTTCACTCCATAATTTCTGGAGTAAGAATTATTCCACTATATCAGAGCTCTTCAACTGGTGGCACGTGCACCGCGAGTGGACCACGTAGGGTTGACATGTGACCTGCACACTCCTCCCTGGCCACCTCCCCCTGCCATTGCTCATAGTGATGGCAGCCAAAGTCTCCAAAGCTCCCTCTCCCTCCCCAGATTCTACTTCTTCTCACCTCTCTTAGGGTCAGGGCAGGGCATCTGGAGAGAGGCAGGCTGCCTGTCCTGCAGGTGTAACATTGTGTACAGGTTGCCCCTGCTGTTCCCATGTCAGGGAAGTGGGCTAAGCTATTTGTGCTAGACGTGGCATACCTGGCTGGGAGGGTGGTGTGGCTACATGCATGGTAGAAGAGGCAGATAGGCTGCCCACTCTGTGTGTGCAGCAGGGTGGGTGGTCTGTGGTGCACATGCTGAATGGAGGGTCCATCTGCACAGTGCCTGCCCCCCCAGTCTGTGGCTCACATCGTGTGTGGCCCTGGGTTTCTGAGAAGATGGAGGGGCCTGCACTACATTACAGACATGTCCCTTTTAATCTAATGCCTTGAAGTTGTCCTAGAGCAGTTCCCAAACTTCTTGAACTCGAGGCGGCCCTCCATAACTTCAGTGAATTGAGTGGCACCCAATTTAAAAAAGCTAATTTATAGATTATATTGTTTACTTCCCTGCAGAGGGGATGGGGGATCATCCAGACATGGACAAGACTGAGCCTGCACTTATCTACTTAGTTTAGCTGCTTATCTCCTAACACCTCACTTAGCTCCTTACAACTCAGAGCACCTTTCAAAACATGAGGTGGCACCCCATGGTGCCCCAGCACCCTTATTGAGAATAACTGCCATAGAAGTTACTATCTAGCACAAACTTCAGTGTGTTGGCTGGCTGTTGCTATTCTTGCTCCATGGCTATCTCTGTGATATCATAAAGATTGTCTCGTGTATGGTTTAGTCTCAGAATTTGCAGGGATTGTGCTCTTGTCTCTTGCTTGCTGATAACTGCTTGTGAGATTCTTACAGTTCTACATAACTAGGGTCAAAACCTCACAATAACTAGCTCCCTACATGAAACAATGTATAGGTCCCCTGAAAATCCTGTCCTGTTCCTTTTCTGGATTTTCTGCTCCTCTGGATATGTACCCCAGACTCCTCACAGGAAGAGAGAAGCTTGCAGGGGAGGATGGGCCAGAGGTTACAAGGCTAATCTGGGACTTGGGAATGGAGGGTCCAATTCTGCCCTGTGTCACAGATTTCCTATGTGATGCAGGGCAAGTTACTTAATCTCTCTGCACCTCAGTTCTGTCTGTACAATGGGAATGAGTCTTCCCCCATTTCAGAATGGGGGAAGAATAAAATCAGAATAAATTGGTAAGAATAAAATCAGTAAACACTGTGACTGGCCAAGAAACTGGAAGTGTGGCTTGCTAGGCAATCCTCAATCATAGTGTTGGGCCCCTTAGCTACCCATCTGCTTATAGCAGATGCAAAAGGCTGGTGTGATATAGTTCCCTTCTCCACCTTGGGCATGTCATAGGTATGTGTCCAAGCACAATCTCAGAGATACCCTTGGATTGGTGGTGGTGTATTGACACAGCCAAATGCCCTATGATGTCGCAGATGTGCAGCGCTTTCAAAGAATGCCTATAAGGTCTGCTAGCACAGGTGTTTGCCCACACAACCACCACAAAACAGACCAGCCACATCCTGTGCAGAAACCCTGTTGTTGGGACAGCCTTTGGTGTCACTCTCCACGCTGGTGTGGCCTCACCTGGACCACTGTGTCCAGTTTTGAGCACGGCACATTGACACAGATAAAGTGGGAAGCAAAAGGAAAGCAAAAAAGAGAGGTCTAGAATATAATATATAATATAATAAAGGGTTTAATCTGTCTGTCTGTCTGTCTGTCCATCCATAATGCTTTTGCTCAAGTGCGCATGCACCACCAAGATAGGGTTACCATATGTCTGGGTTTCTCCAGACGTGTCCACGCTCTTTTTAAGCCCTCTGATTGCCATCCGGGTGGAGTTTTTGTAATCTGCCCAAATATCCAGGATTTCCCTTTGCAAGGGGAGGATGATCAGAAGCAGTGGGGAGCACACATGGACCTACCTAGCTGCAGAGGCTACAGACCCATGCAATGCTCCCTGCTGCCTGCAATTGCCTCCCCCTGCTTCCACCCCCAAAACAAAGGAGAAACGCACACATTTGGTCAGGACAGGGGGCACGGGGGCTGCAGCTACAACAGGGCAGAGGAGAAGGGTTGCCTGCCCCTCCAGCAGGGGAAAGGATCAGCTGGGGCCCCTCCAGCACCGCCCGTGGGATAGCAGGATACTGCAGTTTGGTGAATGAGGGCACCGGCAGGGCTGCAGGCAGTGGGTTTGGAGTGAGGGGCAGTAGTAGGGCTCGGGGGGCTGTGGTTAGGCAGTGTGGGGCAACAGAACGGGCAGGGGCAGGGCCACCCTTCGGGGCAGGCCACATAAACACTCCTTTGAAATCTGTCATGTCATTCATGATGGGCAATTGGCTAGTATGGTTATAATGTTCCTGGCTGTTGTGCACAGGTGGAGTTGAAGTTTCCTGTTAGCCCAGCGCAGAGACTTATCACAAAGTACAGCCTGTCATGCAGTTGGGTTTTTCCCACAAGGGTTGTTTTTCTTTCATCTCCCTTGCCTATCTCATTTTCATGGTTAACCCCCATAACCAAATCTTCCCTTATCAGCACCAGCATTTCTGCCCCAGAACGATTCAAAGGGGAAACATCTGGTTACAGTTGCTTTGACAAACAGGACACGTCTGTTCTGAGGGAGGCTAAATCAATTTGGCCCAAATGCTGGGGAGCCAGTTCTTGCCCTAACCCCTGATACAGTGTGCAATACTAGAGGAAGTACAGACCACAGGACAAACTGTTCCTGATAAAGAAGTTGGTGCTTCTGCTCTGAGGATGGCTCAAGGGTGCATAACTAATAAGCAGCTAGACATGAGCTTCTAATGCAGAGCTCTTGCTAAGTAAATCAGTGTAATCCTGAGATACATAAGCAAGGAAATCTCAAGTAAGAGATCTTAATGGAGATTATGGGTTATTTTAGTAAGATTGCCATACAGAGTCCTGTAGACTCCTTTGAAAATCTTGGATGGCATAAATAAGGATGAAGGGTAAAATTCTGGCTCCATTCTGGGATTCTTGCCATTGACTTGAGTGGAACCAAACCTTTACCCTGAACAAATCACCCATTTTCTGAAACCCCCTTCTCTTCCCTGGGCTGTCCCAGGCTAAGCACTAAAGTAACCCTATAGGATGCATAGTGTGAGAACAGCCAAAAAATCCTTCTCCCCACAATATTTCTGGGCAAAGGTGAGGGAACTTCAGCAAAGCCAAATGTAGTAACTCCAGAAGGAATTCAACTGAGTAAATAATACTGTTCAAGGGGCAAACTGCCCAAGGCTTCAACAAGAACAAGTGGTCAGAACCATCACATTTCAACTCCTGCAAAACATGCTATCACCTGTAGTGAGATGGTCCTGAAAGTCAAGTCACAGATAGATGGACAAATACATATGAGGAGAGGTGGACAGGGAGATAGACAAATTGGTGGATTTTCTTAATTTATTTTATTTTGTAACCAACACAAAGTAGACAAAAAAAACCATAAGCTGTACAAGAGGAAATGGGAGACACTTCTCCTTGCATAGAATGCATGCAGAAACACGTGTCTGTACATGTGTGCATGAGTGCCACCCACACACATACATACATACATACATACAAAAGTCTGAGTATGTGGTCTTCTCCCTGTGGATGTTGGAAGTTGGATTCTGTCCTCTTTTTTCTGACACATCAGAAAAAAATTAGCATCCACTGCCATGCATTGTAAGCTGGCAGAGAACGTGCTGTCTTTCTTCAAGTGTCTAACTAGATGGAAGGAGGCTGGTGGACAGATACAATGAAGAGAAACCATCAGTGCTAGCCACCTCCTTTGAAGCCAGAAGCCCAGCAATTACTGTACCTGTAAGGGACATAAAGCAGAGGGGTGAGGCTCACTTGCAGAATTCCATGCTCAGGGGGTAAGTAAAGAAGGAATGGCACGGTTGTCACCAACCAGTGTGACCTCCCCACATAGTCCAGCATGGAGAACATTTCCAGCCCTCCATACATCCAGCCTAGATATACTGGCTGAGTGAGAAAGGTCATTTGAAAAAGAAATATCTTGTGGCCCGGGCCTTCCTTCCCAGGAAGAAGGAACTCAAATCCCAGGGTAAGCCACAGCCCCCAGTATGGTCCCCGCACCATCAGGAGGCCACTGGGGCATGAGTAAGCCTCTGCCATCTTTGTTGTGGCTGCAATCAGGGGCAATGTGTAGGGGGTGCACGTGGTGGAAGGAAGTTGCTGCTTGCCACCGTGCCACCGGCTCCACCAGCAGTGTCTGTGGGCGGTCCATGATTGCCCCTGGGCACTGGCACTGCTGCCAGTGGCACCTGCAGGTGGCAGCCGAACTGTGGTCAGTGCTTGCCGCCACCACCACCACCCTGTTGTGCCCCAGCTCAAGTCTGGGATCGTGCCCGGTATGCAAAAGCCAATAAAGATAGCAGGGGTGAAAGTATAAAGAAGATTTATTGCTAGCAATACAAGGTGCAAGCGGAATAATTTCACGTAACAAGCACACAGATTCTTAATTTTAAGCATCTTTTATACAGGAGTATTGGACATTCATAAGCATTCTTGTTTGCTAATTGGTTATAAGGGAGTGATGCAAGGAGTTCTTTACTGAGCATGTCTCTATACCTGTGTTTTAGCTATGTATCTCATTTACATACATGTATGTTTCATTAGCATACTTTCTCCCCACCTAGGGGTGTGATTTTTAATATTTAAATTAGCTCTTTGCCCTAGTCCTCTGATTCTGCTTTTGTTTTCAAGCCTCCTTTATCTAAGACTGTCTCCTCCTTATCATTGCAGATGAACATTAGTTACATAACAGAGACTTTTGCTTGGGCTTTGTGTAGTGGTTTCTAGGTCAAACCTCACAGGAGCAGCTATATGAGCAATTAGTGATCATAAAGCTTACTGCGAAGTAAAATACCGCACAGTAAACTTTCCCTGAGTCTACACATGCCCATCAGGAGTACATTTTCTCCTGATGGGAGCAGTTCAGGACAGTGATACTCCTGCCTTGTTCTGATATTATATGGCAACCAGGGAGCTCTAGGCTCTCCCCAGTGCCAGCCCTAAGCTAGCAGGGAGCACCAGGGTCAGGCCCAGGCTCCAGGGGGTGGGAGGAGCTGTCCCCCCATTGAGGCAGCTGCCTCCACACCCACCCCCATCCCAGGCAGCCGCCGTCCCGGAGTCTGCAGGGATTTTTTTTTTGTTCCGGTCCAGCCACCGGCTTTAGGCGACTGGAATGTATCCAAGTCTTGATTTTTTTGAGCTTTGCGGCCGTCGGGGTCATTAGAAGTATCCTATATGGGCCTTTTTATCTGACTCAAAGTGGTTTTTTGTTTTAATCTTTTACAAGGATGTAACTTCCAGGTAATAATCGATTTTCCGGGGCAGGATACTGGTCCTGTGTCTGTAGCACGTCCCGTACCTGAGCCACTTTATTTACAGCTCTCAAGTCCTGGACGAAATGATATTTATCACTCTTAGGCTTCTTCACAGGCGAGATGGGTGTGTTAAAAGCTGATGTGCATTTACGGAGAAGGCCATACTCCAGGAACCGTTTAACTAACGGCTTTAGTCCTTTTTTGGCTTTCATCCGCATTGGATATTGTTTTATACATGGAGGCTGGGCCCCATGCGAGCGTTTGATGTATCCTCTGGGTCCTCACGATTGTATTGTCTGAAAGTAGTGTAAATTCTTTTTAAGAAAGCACTCAGGGTCTCATTTGTTTTTTGTCGGACTTCATATACCTTATTGAGATTCTGGGTTTCTTTTATAGCATCTCTCAATCCTCGGAGGATATATTCTCGATAGGCACGGATAGAGGTCAAATCTTGGTTTGGTTTTTAATCTGGCTCCTGGGTGGGGACATGATTGTCCCTATTTTCTTGCAAGTTCCCTGCGGTAATTTCCTTTTCCACGTACTCACGGGTTTTGTCCACTATCATTCTCCTCTCCTCTGGTGTCAACAGGATATCTACAAGAGACTGAATATCTGCCCAGGTTGGGTTATGGGTTTTGAAAATCATTTTAAACAGGTTTTGTATCTTTTTAGGATCTTCTCTCAAGCTGGGGGGTATTGTTCCGCCAATTATACAAATCTGATGTAGTGAAAGGAATGTGCTCAAAGATTCGACGGTAGGTTGGCTCCCCGTCATCTCCGAGAGGCCCAGGTACCACTTGTTCTCTTAGGGGAAATACCCCATTTCCCTTCCCACGGCCAGGATCAGATTCCCTGCGATGTTTTCCCTTAACCC
>NW_005843065.1:151836-186120 GCF_000455745.1 Alligator sinensis
TTTAAAGTTCCTTTCTTTTGAATAGGAATTTCAAGTCTCTTACCTCCCATTTATCATTCTGCTGGCAGAACAAAATCAATTGTAAGATGGTATTATAATTAACATTTCCCTCCGGAGGCCAGTGTTCTTGAGCTGATAGCGTGGCCACTCAGTTTTATAGAAGAATTTAGCTTTCTTCTTAGTCATAGGATCGACACTACAGAACTTTGCTGCAACAAAGGGAAGAGAGGGAAGTGGGGTAGGAGGGGCACACACATGAGCACATCTGAACAAAGGTCTTACTGAGAACAGAAGAACCAAGTACTAACTTTTTTGGCTAAAATAAACCCAACTCTAAAAACAATCAATATACAAAACATGTTTCAGTTTTCTTCAATGAATCACCTGCAAGCAGTTATCCATAAGATATATTTTCAAATTTCAAACTTCATTACTTGATTTGGACCACAAATAGAGTGATCCCCTTGTTGAGCCCCAGCTCAAGTCTGGGATCGTGCCCGGTATGCAAAAGCCAATAAAGTACCAGGGGTGAAAGTATAAAGAAGATTTATTGCTAGCAATACAAGGTGCAAGCGGAATAATTTCACGTAACAAGCACACAGATTCTTAATTTTAAGCATCTTTTATACAGGAGTATTGGACATTCATAAGCATTCTTGTTTGCTAATTGGTTATAAGGGAGTGATGCAAGGAGTTCTTTACTGAGCATGTCTCTATACCTGTGTTTTAGCTATGTATCTCATTTCCATACATGTATGTTTCATTAGCATACTTTCTCCCCACCTAGGGGTGTGATTTTTAATATTTAAATTAGCTCTTTGCCCTAGTCCTCTGATTCTGCTTTTGTTTTCAAGCCTCCTTTATCTAAGACTGTCTCCTCCTTATCATTGCAGATGGGCATTAGTTACATAACAAAGACTTCTGCTTGGGCTTTGTATAGTGGTTTCTAGGTCAAACCTGACAACCCCACCACCGACAGTGCCAGCAGCATCTGCAGGAACTCCCCGCTCACTGCTGCCACACTCCTGACACCACCAACACACCCGCCTCTGCCAGCATAGCTGTGCCCCCCCCAGCCACCAGGGACACATGCCATTCATGGCCACAATGGTCCCTTTGTTGGGTTCCCAACACTGCAGTGTCTTAGGATGGTCAGTGTTTGGCCTATTTCTCAACCTCCTGCCTACAAAAGGACTACACATCTGTCCATATCATTTGTCCAGTGTGGCCTATCCAGCCTCAGTTGCCCTACCTAGTTATCATCAGCTATCAAGTACCATGATTGAACACTAATCTCTGATAATTGCCCATTGAACTTTAATTGTTGATCACTTAGGAGTGACTGTTATCAATTACTGCTCATAGAAGAATAACAACATACATAAATCATTCAATGACTATTGGCCATTAATTGCATATCCTATATCACCTACAATTCATTCATCACTAGTGTTGATCTGTAATTCTGAGTTCTATGCTTGGTTATTGAATTTGATTACTGCCTATTTTTCCATAACAGCTGATCAGTGTTGGTTTGTTATTAGTATAAAGAGCTGAAGTCTAATTGTGAATGTAGGGCACCGTCATTACCTTGAACATTGTGACACCAGTGCCATAGCAGAGGCTGAGCAGGAAGAGAACGATGAAGGTAAGCACTACCCAGAAACAATCAGGATCATCCTGCCCTTCTTCAATGTAATCCTGTGGGTCCACCACCGCAAAGACAAAAGCTAAAACAAAATAAGTGCCCTGTTAGAACAGTCTCCTTTTAACTCCGCATAGGCATTCACACCAATGAAGCTTAGATCATATGGAAAGAAACCCCGCTCTGTCACTCTGCAACTGGCACAATGTTTCTTGCCCAATGTGAGACAAGAAAGCAGGGAAACTTCTGCATAGGCACTAGTTTTCAAAAGTGCCTCACAGATTTTGGCCCACAGATCCCATTGACTCTACTGCATTCCTTTACAAATTTCAACATCACAAACAACTTTATGAGCAAGTGACCCCAAAACAGCGATGTCCTGGAATGGTATTTAGTCTGGGAATGACCAATGCATCATTCAGTGGGCCTGTGTCTCACCAAGCAGCAGAAACTTCCCATTCATTGCCATAGCATAGCACACTGGGATCAGTTTCCTCAGCAGAGAGGAAGCTCCATTTTCCCCTATTGTTATAACATGGGCCATTTGCATAAAGAGATCAGGTCTGTGACCACTTCCACTCTAGTAGCTACCGGGTCCGGGGCATACTTGGCATTGGTTGTCGACACCTGGGTTCTATTCCCACCTATACCAATCAAGTGCTGTGCCTTGCTACAGCTCACTTCACCCACGCTTTCTTTTGAATAGGTCCCATATGAGCAGAACCTCTGTCTTGCAATACCTCCATACAGCTCCAAACACATCAGGGTCACAATATCAGCTTCCACACACTACCATAATACATGTAAAAATAGGGCAAACAGCCTGCCTCACCCTGAACCATGTTTTTAACCAAACTCCATCCCATAGTGCCTTGAAAAGCATCAATATCCCCCCCGTGATCATCTCTCTCCAGTTCCCTGAGCCATTCAACAAAAAGCTTCGGGTTATTCTAGGATGCATCAGGAAAGATCATTTCAGCAGAGAGAAGGAAGGCTTGCAGCCATTGCTCAAGATGCCAGTATAACCTCACATTAAATGTGGTATTCAGTTCTGATCACCATGTCTCAGCAGCATGAACCCAAACTAGAGCAGGTGAAGAATAGGGGTACTAAGATGAGTAGTGAAATGGAGACCCCATCTAAGAAAAAGAGGATAAAAGGGTTTAAATTGTTTATTTTAGCAGCCCAAAGCATAAAGGGGATAAGGATTATTCCCCCAAAATGCATCAGTGGACTAGACACCAGGTAATGGCAGAAGAACCATTGAAATTAAAGGGCAATGTTGGCAAAATGGTCTTGCATAAATTCAGCCTGAACGCCTAAGAAGTTTCCAAACTGATAGAAGAGAGAGGTTTTGAAGAGTGACTATAAAACACCCTCCTAGATTTGTTAT
Organism: Alligator sinensis; assembly: GCF_000455745.1. Lineage (NCBI taxonomy): Eukaryota > Metazoa > Chordata > Crocodylia > Alligatoridae > Alligator > Alligator sinensis. Next base: position 154,875 of record NW_005843065.1, read on the forward strand.
GAAGTTTGATTGACTTGAGAATGTGATTGTAGGATAGCAGAGGATTTTGGTGATATACATCATAGTGTTGTGGCAGGTTCACCTACCCACAGAGATGCAAGTGGAAAACTCCTCAACTCACTGCTCAATAGAAACGTCTATCACTCGCAGCCTGCCTTCACCACACTGGGAAACAATTCCCAAGACAGCATTGGGACAACAATTTCCCAGCTGAGTTCTTCACAGGTAAGGTGAATTGAACTTCATCCTCATGGAGAAATGGTGTGAGGACTCCTAGACTCAGTTTGTGCATGGCATTATTCAACGGGCCAGACTTCCAGTTACTCTCCAGTACTGAAGGAAGGGGTCTTGACTTCTTCAGTTTAGAGAGAGGTAGTTCACCATATTAGACTGTAGGGTTTGTAGTTACAAGGTAGGGTAGACATGTAACTTTTAGACTGACTATCTATCTATCTAGGTAGCTGCCGGGTCCGGAGCGTACTTGGCATTGGTTGTGGATACCTGGGTTCTATTCCCACCTATACCAATCAAGTGCTGTGCCTTGCTACAGCTCACTCCACTCATTATCTTCACTAGATAGATAGATAGATAAATAGATACACACACACACACACAGAGAAAGCACAGGCTTTCACAAACCCATGTTCACTTCATTAGATACTATAAAAGGACGTTGTAGCTGGCCATGCCTGTCCAGCGCTCCCCTCCTACGCTTTTATGGTTGCCCTAGGCCAACCACAGGCTTGCAGGCCGACAGTTTGTCTGGGCACCAGTTACCTCACTGACTGGAGTGTCTTTCCTGCCATGTCTTTGATCTTAATCTTTTCCTTGGGGCTGGTGTTATGCCTGGCTCAGTGGTGCTCAGCTACAGTCTTTTAGTAGTGCAAGGATTTTGGGGGCTCTACCTCCCTTATACCCCACCTAGTGCCAACCTGTTGTCATGTTGATGTTCTTCAGACTCGGCGTCGATGTCGGTCACCATCTTGGATAGTCTTCCTTGGTCTTATCATCGCTCCTCCATGCCCCCTTTCCAGGAAGGCTCCCATGTTTCCCCCCTAGTGTCTGGGGAAACTCTCTTGCCCTGCTGGGTGGAGGCAGTTCCTGACAAGGGGGTTGCCACCACCGATCCTTGTCGTCTTCAACTTCAGATTCTTTCTAGCCTGTCCCACGGCCTGCCCTGGGCTGCTGGGGACTTCTTTCTGGTCCCCCTGTCAAACTAGAACCCGGGCTTTTAGCCATGTCTCGCTGCCCCGGACAGTGAAATGATGCCGGCACGTGCTTACAAAGTGCTTCCACACCAGTGCCTGATTTTCTTCTTTGGCCTGCCCCCGGGCCCCAGCTGTTTGCAGTGGGGGTCACCATGGGAGTCCCAGTAAATACTGTTGCGTAGCGGCTTTGCCGCCGCTGCATCTCCCTCCTGCTCCCAGAGGCTGTGGGATTGCCAGCATGATTTCCTGCCCCTTCTATTCTCTCCCCATGGCTCCACAGGCTGCAGGGTTGCTGACTTTACCAGTGGCATGGCAGTCCTGCTGCCACCACCATGTTCCTACAGTCCACCATCTGGCAAAGCTGACGGCATTTTCGGGGGCGAGGGGCTCTCGCTGCTGCCACCGGGTCCCAGCAGCTTGGTGTTTCCCTTGCCCCTGCCACAGGCATGCAGCACGAAGAGTATATAATGGACTAATTCAACACATCACAATTCAGAAGATCATGATTCTGCCCCCTGGCTCTTGCAGCAAGACCTTCTATTTCTGTTGACTTTGGCTGAGGGTTCAGGAACAAGCATGATGATCTATTCTGACCATCTACTCCATGGGAGTGAAAGAACCTCACCCTTGCAGAGCAAAGGACGTTGCATCCAAAACTCCTGGATGAACTAGAGAAGACCTGATACAAACTTATTCAGTCTTGATCTGATGTCATCCTTTGATGAAGAAATCACTGTATCTTCAGTCAAATCATTTCACCTGTGTATTCTCCTTACTAATGAAAGTCTGTACCTCTTTAGTACTCTGAATTGGTTCAGAGTTTCCTTCCAACTCTTGAGGCCCTCTCTATTTTATCTAAATTAAAGACGTCTCTTTTTCTAAACTAAAATGAAAACTATTATAAGAAATCTCTTCTCATGATGTTTGTAGTCTGTGAAGAGTCTCGTTGCTTTCCTTGGAAAAAACAAAGTACTAGGAGCTTCCCTAATCTCTCTGTCTGAAGCATCCATGCCCCTGAGGATTAGGGGGTACTTCCACTGGGGACAATGCATTTCAATCCCTTTGTCTTCTCTGAAATGCCCTCCTTGTGGAACTTGAACTAAAGAGAAGTTGGGCAAAAAACAGTTCTTGGCTCCCTTCGTTACTCCCAGCCCTGGTCTCTCTGTGCCCCAGTTGCTTTAAGGGTGAATTGAGGATGAAAACCATTCTTCACCTCCTCTAATCTATTTGAGATATTTGAGACAGGAAACATCCCTCATGCTGTGTTTGTATGGTAAGCACCATAGCAGAAGGCCTGATCTCAGTCAAGAGTTTTGGGTATCGACTGAGGAACAAAGAGGACTCTGGCATGTTCTTGTCTTTGATTCCACAAAAGTGTTTCTGATTCCATTCATGCTGGCTGAAATCCAGCATATGATTTTGGTTCGTGTTGCAGCAAACCTCCAGAAGCCCTAGCGCATGGGCTAGGACACCGGGCACTGGGTATGCATATCACAAGACAGTGCTCTGCCAATAAGTGATGACTTAGCAAGACCAGCATATGCCCTTGGAAGATGTGGTGGATTCTCATCAGTGGGCTTCTTTAGATCCCCAGTACTTCTCCAAAGTTACCCCAACTTCCTTTGAATCTGAGCCTAGATAAGAATGCCCCATCACTTTCTGAAGGGTTACCCTGAAGGTCAACTGGAAAATATTGGATTCAAAATAGGAATCTGCAGATGGAATTCCCTGGACTTGAAGACCATAGACCCCATGTATGTGTAAGATATCCACAGTCTCCCAGACCTGGCAATCATTTGCTCTTCCATTTAATCTTTAGGGCACCTCTGAAAAATCTTAGCCTTGAGCACCAGCAAGATGAATAGCACCAATCCCATAGCTCAGTGAAATGTCCAATGAAGTCTTGCCTAGAGATAATCATCCCCTCTAGGTGTTGGCTCCCAGGTCCCAATATCACTCACACTGGGTGATAGATAATTAACTTGACCTTCATGCCTTTGAAGCTTTAAATGAAGTAAAAGTGAAAAAGGACCATTAAGTCAATTCATCTGAACCTCTGTATAGCACTGTCCAGGATATTTCATCCTGTTACCCTTATATAAAGCCCAAAACCTTGTGTTGGGCAAAGGCATTTCAAATAGCAAAATTTGCAGACATCAAGAGATGGAAAATCCACACTGTCCTTATCTTCTTTGTTCCAGTGATCTATTAAAAAAAAACCTTATTCCTTCAAGTTCATTGAAACTATCCTGGTTTCATCTTACAGCCATTCAAGGATGAAAAGGAGCTGGGGCAGATAAATGGATGAATAGGACACAGTGACTGAGAGAGAGGGATCATTCCAGAAGATGAATCCTTATTGGAAACATAATGAACAATTTGCATTTTTATTTAGATAGGCGGCACATACAGCCAAGCTTTGGTCAACAGAGCTCCCTCAGCTTTGCACACAAGCTACAAGGCACCACAGACACACAAGACTTGCAGTACTGTCTCCTCAGTAGCAGGTGAGTGCAGTGTCAGACAAAACCACAGAAACGTTGACAGCAGTGGGTTTACCAGAGACTTTGTCCACACTCCTGTGGATGAAGGTCATCGGAAGGCCTTCATGGCCCACCACACAGGAAAACGTGTCTCCCCGCTGCCACTCTGATGTTGGGATGCTGAGCTTGCTGTAGATGAAGTAGCTCTCCCCCTTCTGCACAGGGTCCCAGAAGGGTCCAATGTTGATGAAGGCTTCCTGGGACACAGGCCGGTCCTGCTGGGTCCATGTCACCAGGATGTCACTGGGGCGGAAGCCCTTGGCCAGACAGGTCACGGTGGCTGATTCCTGCAGGGCCAGCTCATCAGCAGAGGGAGGGTAGATGTAGACAGAAGGGGCTTGTACGTTGATCACTGGCATGTGGAAACCAGAAAGGAGTTAATGATCAGAAACTCAATATGGAAATCCTGCTACCTCTTATCCATTGGACCATATTCCCATCCTAGGGCTGAAAATAGTCCTGACACCAGAACCTCTCTAATCCAGCCCCTAGATCCTTCCTCCCCTCCCAGAGTGTTGGCTAGAGCTCAGACCTCCAGATTCTCTCACCTACATCCTAACCCACTCCCCTCTCAAAATACAAGTACATACCTAGAAATCCTTAGTTCCATCCCTTTTACTTGCATCTGTATTTGAGCACTTAATCCTCCATCACAAATTTAAATACCCAATCTATTTGAAGGGTCATAGGCCCCATATTATATAACCCATTATTTTTTTGCCAAACATTTCTCCAACCAAGAGGCAAAAATGATGTTGGTGCCACCTCATGGACAATGCTATCTTCATACCTTGGGTCTTGTGGATGGATTTGATGATAGCAGACGGGATGTCCGGATGTTTCACTGTACAGGTGAATTCCTCCCCAGACTTCCATTCCTCTGCGCACAGCTGCAGGCTGCTGGTCATGCTGTAGGTGCCATTTTCTTGCTGAACTGGCTTCCCAATCACCACATCCAAGGCACTTCCACTCCCCCGGCTCCAGGAGATATCCAGGCTACTGTCTGTCCCCAGGTTGGTGACCAAACAGGCGATGGTGGTGTTTTGAGCTATGTAGAGGTCCTCCAAGGAAGGAGGTAAGAGGAAGACTTCCACTGGGGGTGGGTCACAGCAATCTGGTAGGGTCAGAGGTGGGATTGAGGGTTGGACTTTACAAATGTTCAGTGGATGAACTAAACATTTGTAAATCAAATGCCAGTCACCAAGAACATTTTTGTTCCAAGGACAGTCCAAGGGTAGTCCAAGGACATTTTTGAGGAACAGCGTTAAGTTTGAACGGTATGATGATGGTCTGAGAAATGTTGTCCTAGGCACCCTCCTGGAGTTCTGAGAATTCAGTCTCATCCCATTCTATGGGAGATTTATCCTGTACAACGTTAGGACAAGTAGCTCAGGTTTTCCAAACCGCCTAATGGGATCTGGGCACCTGCTTCCCTTTAATTTGAAAAGGGTGTCTGAAACCACAAGGCGGATAGGGAGGCTTTGGTCTCCAATGGCTGCAGAGTGCTTTATCCTCCTCAATCCCACTTTCCTTCCCAGAGACCATGAATGCAACACAAAAGTCATCACTCTTGTCCCCTATTCTCTCTCCCTCTTCTTCTGCATCATTTACATTGTGGGCCTCCACAGTCATCCTGGCTGATTTGTCCAAGGTGAAATTCAGGGATCCCAAAATACTTTGGAACTTCAAGAGGTGAAGGTGAGATGATTATAGTGTAAAAGTGTTGTAACAGGTCAAAAATACCAAGTACTGATGGGAGAGTTTGTTTCAGTAAGTTTCTAGCTACACTGCTGGCATTCAATCTCTCCATCCTTTCTTCTCAGAAGTATGAAATTATTATACATTTTACTTCTCCATCTACACTTCCCTTTGCAATATTTCTTGAGCTTACCATATTGTATCTTCTCATATGTACCTGGCTTTCACTCTTTTTCCATCCATTTCCGCAATAATCCTATCCTACTCTCATACTGTGCATCCATTTATCCACCATAAATGTACATGCACATTCATCCATCCACTAATCCATGCACACACAGATTCAGTATATCCATCTGCCATATACTTCCATCCAGCTCCATATATCTCCACCCTGTCTTCAGTGCTATCTCTATCACATTTCCATGTGTATCGTCCCTCCATACTTCATGCTGACACACTCAAAGGACCTCACCTTCACACTTTGTTGCATTGTACATCTTGAAGTCCGTGCCCCATGCAGGGTGGGTCACTTTGCATGTGTAAAGATCCCTTTTATTCCAACTTTCCATGGAGATGTTCATTCGACTCTGGCCCATGTACAAGCCATCTGTGCCCTTAGCAGATGAGTAGATGGTGTCAGGAAGGTTCTTCTTCACTCCATTCACGAACCATTCCACTGTGGCTGTGTTGGGTCTGAAGTTCTGGAGGAAGCAAACTAGCTCCACAGGATACTGTACGGGGCCATCCTCACAGGCTGGGGCTAGCAAACTGACCTGGGGCTCCTTGTTACACACCTCTGTTAGCAGACAGAAGCAAATGTCAGAGGCATAAAACAATCATGTATATATTGCCTAGCTCAATGTGAGCCAAACTTTTTAGTAGACAAGGTTCTTTGGGTAAATCTGATATCTTTTATTAGACTAACTAAAATACTTGGAAAAATTCTTCTTTGCAAGCTTCCAGGTACAAACACCTGAAGAAGAGTGTTTGTACCCGAAAGCTTGTAAAGAAGAATTTTTTCCAAGTATTTTAGTTGGTCTAATAAAAGATATTGGATTTACCCAAAGAACCTTGTCTGCCTATGTCCTTAGACCAATATGGCTACAACCAATATCCCTGAAACTTTTTAGTATGCATGCCACAAAGTTATCCCTTCACCTCCCTGAGTGCCACTATGATCCCTTTCCCTTTGACGGTATGCTGTTTTTGAAAGGGACTGGAAATAACTGTGGCAGCAGAGAGATGTTCATGGAGAAAGATGTTCATGCGCTGTTCCATGTGTTGAGCTGTCCATCCAGCTCTTCTTCTCTATCACTCATTCCTCATTCTCTATATTCACCTACTCTACCCTTCTGCATAACCATCTTCTATGCTATTCTCTGTAGGGCTCATCCAAGTATCCTCACTTCTGACCATAAATAAATCCTTCTCTCTGCACCATGCATCCTTCCATCTGTGTGTTTGTCTGTCTATTTATTTACTTACCTGTTCTTCATTCAGACAATCTCCTGGACAATTCTGTTACAGGCCTTTTAACCTTACTCTCCCAGCCCATCCTCTCTCACCTGTAGGGATCATCTTGGAAGTCGTTGTGTTTGTTGGATTGTGTTCTACCGTGCACTGGAAGCTGTTTCTCTCCACATTCCTGGCAGGGATGCTGAGCTGGCTGCTGCTGGTAAGGTGACCGTTGCTGTGCTTAATTGGTGGAAAGCTGTGGGTCATACTTTCAGTCCCTTGATCAATATTCCACTTGATTTCCACTGGCACTGGGAAATACCCCGTCACCAGGCAGGCAAAGGTCACATAATCATCGAGGCAGTCAGCAAAGGAGCCACAACAAGGCATCAGAGGATACACGGCTGGAGATGCAGGTGGCTCTGCAGAAGGGGAGAGCACAGCTTGTGAGACAGGCCAGAGGAATTCAGGCTACAATCCTAAACTCACAAAATAGTGGGGTTCCAGCCTCTTCAGGTGCCCTGCAAACTTCAGCATAGACCCTAGGAGTGCTGCACCCCAGCTCCTCCTTCACTATAACACGCAAGATCTCAGACTCATTCCCCAAGCTCTAGATGGAACCCAGGAATCATAGCTGCCCCTCTTATAATCCACTGCACCCTGGGCCTAGATGCATCTGTCCTCTCATCTACCCCCCACAACTTTCTGTCTCTCTGGTTATCCTATCCCTGCATTCTGAAACTTGACAATTTGTCTGTCTACCACAACCCACCACAAGCACAGTTCTCTGTATCTCACTCAGTCTCCTGTGCCTTTCATGTCTTGTTTCAGAACTTTCTCTACAAGTCCTCTATAATGAAGGCAGTATTTCCTGATCTGGGTAAGAACATAGGATGGAAATCAGCACAGAATGAAGGATAATAGCTAACAGAAATGAATGATGTTGTACTAAGTTCTCACCTTGGATATCAATGGGTTAACCCCGGGTCTCAAGAGTAAATTATCTATCTTTTCCCATCTTCTATAAGATCCTGCTCAAGCATTTTAGATAGTACTGGGCGCATCTACACAAAATGCTAACTGCACAGTAGCCTAATAACACTGTGAAGTAGTGTGCAGAGCAAAAACTGTTCTAATATGCTACTCTGCAGTAGTATTAAGTTTAGTGCTTGGTTAAACAAGTGCTAAATCAGTCCACTACATGCACTGGAACATGCTACCTACACAAGCTGTGGAATCTCCATCCCTCAACATTTTCCAGAGCAGATTGGATAGATATTTAGCTGAGATGGTTTAGTCAGGTATGACCTTTTCTGGGCAGGGAACTGGACTAGATGACCTTGTGAGGTCCTCTCCAGCTCTGCTGTCTTATGATCCTATGACTTTGTGAGAGATGTGGGATCTAAAGAGCGTGGCAGCCAAGACACCTGGGTTCTATCCCAAGCTCTGGGAAGGCAATAATTTGATCATTCCCCCCCTCTAATAGTGAACATTTTATAAAAGGTCCTCATGGGCTCAGTCATTTCTAATGTCTGAAGTCTCCTTACCCAACTCTGGCAAAAGACAGACAGAAGAAAACAGGCTCAAAAGGGGAAGTTTCAATGGGTACAATTCTCACCAAGGATGTTTTTTTGCCCCAGTTCAACCTCCTGGGTTCACCCAACCATAAAATTCTTCTTGTTTTGTTACTAATTTGAACAGTTAATTCCCCTCAGTGGGGCGTCGTTGATATTCTACACCTCACTGATTCTTCTAGCTATTGGAGGGGGCAGTTATCTCCCAAATTCACACAAGCAAGGATACTTCAGAAGAGAGATATGAGCCACTCAAGCAGAGCTGGCCTCAGGTAAAGATCCTTCTGTCTACAGCACTTGGTCTCAGCCTACCTCAATGGACACCTTGGTGAGTACCTAGAAAGAAACAGCTTCCTCTTGCTCCATATCCTGTGATCACAGAGGACTTTGTCAACTTATGAGAGGCATTTTCTTTAGGACTAAGACTGATTATGGAGGAGACTTGGAATTTCTAGGGTACCCTCCCCAGCTCTGGGATAGAGATAGGATCCTCTTAGGTTACAGCAAGGGGGCATCTAGGGACAGGATTCCTGGGTTCTCTTCAGGGCAACAGAAGAGGAACGGTACATCCACCATGCTGATGCAGTAGTGGGGATCTGATGGAGTGGGGCAAGTGGCCCTTACAGTGCATGTATCCAGTAGGGAAGGGGGTGGGCATGGAGATCTTAGGCAGATGCCACCCGAGATTCCAGGGGCAGCAGCAGTCCAGTTTGATAATTGTAGGGCTTGGAAAGCAGGGGGCTCTGAGATGGTATGCTGAGGAATCATCTCAGCTCAGGAGGAAACCGTTGTCAAGGAAGGAGGAGTGGAATGGTTCTGAGATGAGGGGCACTGGTAGAGCTGGAGTGGCAGAAGGGAGAGGAAGCAAAATGGTGCTGCAGTAATTGAGGGGAAGCAGCAGCACTATGAAGGGGAGCCCAGAGTCAGGCAAGCAGGTCATAAATGTTGAGTACTGCCCTGGGTTGCAATACCCAGAGGCTGCAAGCTGAGCATGAAGGGCGTTGCCAAAGCTAGAGGGAGACTGGGCTTGTAACCAGGCATTGTTTGCTCAGCACTGCTGAACACTAGCCCAGCGAGTCGGGATTCAGACCTGAGATGAGCTGGCAGGACACTGCAAGCTGAAGTTGAGAAGCATTGGCAGAGCTGTGAGTGGGGGGCACAAGTAGAACTGACATAGCCCAAAGCTGAACTAGTAGGTGGTAGCATGGTTATAACTGAAAGCAGAGCTTGGGGGAACAGAATAAAGGACTGGGCTAGAAGGGAGGTACAGGTTGTAAATGGTGGGACAGGGGGACTAGCAGGACAGTAATGAGAAGTACAGGGTGGGTTAGTGGGAGCTATGAGTGGGAGAGAGGGGCACTAACAGAATTGAGAGCTCAGAGCTGGGAGAAGTGGAAACTTCTGGTCAGACTGAGAGACACAAGCTGAGCTAGAAAGGACAGAATCCAATGCTGGGATAACAAGGAACTTAGAGGGGAGCCATGCAAACTGTAGAGAAGCTAGTGCTGGAATAGCAGAGGTTGCAGGGCAGGAGTGAGGGGCACTAGTAGAGCTTGGACGGGGTAGCAGGGATAATGTCCAGGATTAAACATTGATGGAATAACCCAGAGCTAGGGGAGGAAGGGGCTGAAGGCTGGGATTGGGTGGGATCAGTTGAGCTGAGGGATCCCAGGGTAGGGATGCTGCAGGTAAGGACTTGAGGGTGTGATAGAAGGGGGTCTATGGGCTTGGGGTTAGGAATTCCAGCAGAAGCAAGGGCAGGGAGCCCTGAGCAGGGAGAGCAGGGGTCTGCACGATGGGACTGGGGCTACCAGCAGAGCTGTGCAGGAAGCCCTGAACTGGAGTAGGACCAGGCTGCAGGTCAGGATTGAGGGCTCCCTGCTGACTTGTGCAGGGGGAAGCAGACCTCAAAGAGCAGGGAGCTGTAGGCAGGGAACAGTGGTGGTGTTGGATGAGCTTAGAGGAGAGGCGGTGCAGATCAATACGGACAGACAACACCAGAGCTGGTGGCAGGTGCCCCTAACTAGAACAGCAGGGGGGCTGCAGGTGGGGAGTGAAGGGCATCAGTACAGCTGGGGAGAGAAAGGCAAGACAGGGAGATAGAAAGGGGGTGAGGCCATGGGGCACCAGGACAGTTTAGGGGAAGCTCTGGGCTGGGATAGCATGGGGTTATGTGGGGGAATTAGCAGTACAAAGGTAAAACCAGGGCTGTGGCTGCAGGTCAACATTTGGGGTTGCAGAGAGCTGTGGTTCAGGATTGAGGAGGGGGAGCAGTGGTCTTCACAGCTAGCCTATGGTTGCGAGAACAGGGCTGTGGGTCAGAAGTGAGGGGGACTATCTAGATGTGATGGAGCAAGGCTACTGGGCTTGTGTGTAAAGAATGAGGGGCACTGGCTGAGGTGTGAGGAGTGGAGCATGGGATTGGGCTGCCGGGGGTAGTGTAAAGGAGTGAGGAGCATTGGGAGAGTCTGCAGGAGTGTACAGAGCCCACAGCTGATGGCTGCTGGCCCATTGGCAGGGCTGTTGAGAGAAAGCAACCCAGCACTACGAGAGCTGGAGCTGTGAATTTCCCCAGGAAGCCAATTCTGGGTGGATTTGAGTCTCTCGCTCATCACCTGGTTCCAAATATAATGGGTTTCTAAACTGAAATAGCAAACTCCTCTTTGGGGTCCCACCAGGCCAATTTTGAGACATGGTTCCCTGACTCTCTGATCTACTTCTGCCTTCTCCCATGAGCTCTCTTTCCTGGGCTTCCCTACCTGAGCCCTCAGAGACACAGGCTCAGATGCACTCAGCTGCAGGTGGCTGAATGAGGTGATCACATACTGTCTGGTGACGGCTGCATGTTCGGGTTGCTTGTTCATCCCTTCGGAGTCAAGCCAGCTCTGTTTCTCACCCCATTCACGGCAAAACATGTTTGGTGCTTCCTCACAAAGAGCATGCACTCTCACATCACTAGATGATTCAGAGGGATCTGTGGACACCCTGGATCCCCCCTAAGGTGCCTCAGGGTTAGACATCCACAGGATGCTTCAGTAATTTGAAAGAAATGTTTTTCTCTCTCAAAATCTCCCCCCAAATCGATTGCATGAGGGGTTTGCATGAAAAGAAAGAAGGCTCTTAAGGCTGCAAACTGTGGGCTTGTGAAAACCAGCAAAGTGTTTATGGAGGTACTTGTGTGAAACTTGTTTGAATCTGATCCAAACCCCAGATGTTCAACTCCAAAATGGGTTGTAATCCCTCGGTTTGAAAGAACTAGAAACTGAGGCTGCGGATGTATCATTCATCCTAGGGCCAATCATACAGACATCAATGTGTGTTCTGCCAGCATCGATCCTAAAAATAATTTGCTGGATAAGAGATAGTGATAGTTTATCCATGAATATTGCAGAGTATGCCTGTACAGGTATCCTGGGACAGCACTGTTGACTCAATGGCAGAAAAGGGGCACTGCATTCAGCCACTCACTAAACCTTCATTAAAAGGGTGGTGTGTGTACATGCCAAACCTAGGATATTTTTATTTCCAGGGCAAACAGAAGCGCAGCTTACCCAGGGTCAAATGCGACATCTGTTCATAGCCTCAGAAAAACTATTGGGTGGAAACTGGCCCAATATTGAGTTACGGTAGAGAGTTTTGAGTCAAGCTGTTGCCCTGAATTCTAACCCCTCCAGCATCTGGCCATAGCTGCTAACCATTCAAATGCCTGTCCCTTCATTTTTATCCCCTCACTGCAATAGTAACCCCTTCTCTAAACAAAAGAAAGGAGGAGTTGAAATAATACTGGGGCCATTCCAGGCTTTCACACCATGTTCTTATAGTTTCATAGTTTCATAGTTTTAGGGTCGGAAGGGACCTAATAGATCTTCTAGCCCGACCCCCCGCCAGGGCGGGAGAACAACAAAAAACCCTAAAAACAAAAACGGGACTCAAATGAGTCCAGCCAGGTAGGCATCCAGCCTCTTCTTAAAGACCCCCAGGGTAGGGGCTTGGGAACTTCTTTGTACCTGGCCCAGGTCTTCAGTCCATAGGCCCCAATATTTGGTTGTTTGATTGCTCCTGAGGTAAAGGGTTTTCACACAGGAGTTCCTGGGTAGAGAAAGGGTCGCTTTCCCTCTTGTTGCTTTAAAAGAAATCCCAGCCCAAGTCAATGGAATAAATCTCCATTCCTTGCCGTCACCTCCATGTCACTGCAGAGAACGTCCAGTCTCTTCCTGGGGAGACCTGTGCCCTGCCTGCCACAATGCTCAACCATGTCCAGTCAGGCCATCTGGTGCTGAATCAGGTCGCATCAGCGCTGGGCAGCAAGACAGTACCAGATCCTGTCATTCCAGCCCCCACCCCTCATCGCTGGTCCTGTAGCAACACCAAGCCATGGTGTTCTGATTGCCCACATTGACTGTTTCATTGCACGCCTGGGGAAAAATAGTGAGAGACCTTGCTAAACTCTTCTTCTGTACATGAGACCTCAGACTTCATTCTGTTCAACAAGAAGGTGAAATGAGGCACATGACCCTCAATAGGAGAAATGGGGCTATATATGCAAGAGGTTTAGGGCATGTACACAGGAGGACAGTAGTCATATGTCTTCATACAAGAGGGAAAGACCATATATGCCATGGTACACCAATCAAAATAGGATTAGGAATTGGAATAGCATCAGGTTTAAAATATGGGGACATTGGGATCCTATACCTGTATATGAAGTGTCCAGGTCCATACAGGCTGGGGAACCAGGCTCTATATGTGCCTATAATGGAGACTTGTGTTTAGGGATATTCCACAAAAAGAGTTCCCCTCCATCACATATGCTCAGTCAATGACTCATCCCAGGTGATGAGAGAATAAGGCTTGCACTGTTTCCCTCCCTTACTGAGAAGCAATTCCCCTTTCTCTTGGGTTTCAGCAGATGTTTGATGAGCTCCCTGGTGTGGATCTGTTATTAATGTGTCTTCTCTCCTCATGCCCCAACACCCTGTCCTTTTTCTTTCCTGACCCTTAGCTTCTCTGAGTGCCCCATCTCTGTTCCCACTCATCCCATCATGCGGGCTGTATCCAGACCAGAATCCCATCACAGTGGGCTGCTTGGCAAAGGACTTCCTTCCTGAATCAATCGCCTTCTCCTGGCTCAACAACAAGGATGTAAACATGACCAAAGGTGTCACAAGCTTCCCATCCATCCTGACCAGTGCTGGGTCCTACACTGCTGCCACTCAGATATCGGTGTCTAACTCTGACTGGAGGGTACAGCAGCCTTTGTTTTGTGCAGCTGCCCACCCGCAAGGAAATAGAAAGATAAAGATTCCAGCTTTTATCGCCAGTAAGTGAATTTGTTGTCTTCTCCTGGTCTCTCCTTACAGCTATGGATGTGTTACTCTGAATGTTTCCAAGGCTTTGGTGCTTTAACATCTGCATGCTCTCAAAAAAGGTGTATCAAAAATATATATCTGTAAGAAATAGTGAAGCCCCAGGCTCCCTAAAAGCAGGACTCCTGGGTTTTATCCCTACTTCTGAGAGGAAGTGGAGTCTATTCAGGAAGTACAGCTCTGGGATGGGAGTGGCATCTAAGGATGGAGATTATCATTGAGCACTTGAAAGACAACCATGAAAGCTCCTTCAAGAATGGGCATTTTGTTAGAAACCGTATATTGAGAAGTCATGGGGACAGGGAGTTTTACTGCAACTAGATCTTTCAGGCAGGGGGCACACCACTATGTAGTTGAACATGGCTTCAGTTATAAATTGCTTTTCTATCACCCAATAACAGAGCTCATCAGATCTAAAGAAAGACCCAGCTGCCCCTGTAACCCCCATACATGTAGCACCAGTTGTGCACATTCATTTTGCATTACAGATGCCATACTCATAATCTCACCCCTTGTTTTTCCTTCATGCAGACCCTGAAATGACCCTCCATGGCCCCACCACTGAAGACTTTGATGGCCCATTCAGAAATTCAACTGTCATCTGCCAAGTCAAGGATCTTCCCACCCGGGATATTACCCTTAACTGGCTGAGAAATGGGGCTCCACTGAAGTCTGGTTTCAGCACCACTGGCCCTCTCCTCACAGACGAAGGATTCCTTATCATCAGTGAGCTGATTGTCACTGAGGAGAACTGGAAGGCCAACGTTATTTATACCTGCAAGGTGGACAGCCGAGGATTCAGTGCAGTGAGGAATATTAGCAAACTGTTGATCTGTGACTGTAAGTTGAGACTCTCAAGGCCTCTGTCCTCCACCCTTTGAAAGGCCTGTGACCCATCCTCCAATCCCCTGTCTTCAAAAACTCCCAGAAGTGAAACTTTCTTGCAAGAGAAAATTCATATCAATTAAGAAATGGGTGAATGGGGGTTGCCAATTTCCTTCATTTCTCTTTAAGTTGCAATGATACATTTACAATCAGTTATGTTATTGTGCTCAGCAGAAACAGACTCATGTTAAAGGCTTATTTTTCAGATTTAGGAAGACTTAAGAGCAGCAATGACAATGTGTGAGGTAGTCATAGATTCATAGATGCTAGGGTCAGAAGGAACCTCAACAGATCATCCAGTCTCTCCCCCTGCCTGGGCGGAAAAGAGTGCTGGGGTCAGATGAGCCCATCCAGATGCCTGTCATAGACAATCTCTTGATGACTTGTAGCAGCACATTACAGTTTAAATATGGTTATGGTTAAAAAAGAAAACAGATACAGAATCATAAAAGCAATACTTTCTCTTACCAAAAGGTAGTTAAACAGTAAGCGCAAACAGTGATAAGAGGAACCTGAGCTCCTTCATACACTTCAAGTCAGAAGTATGTCATGTCTAAAAATTCTTTAATATTTTTAATAGGGTTTTTTCCTGCTAAATAGTTCTTAAAATATTCTCAGGTAAATTTTGGGTTAGTCAAGGAATAAAAAAAATATATCATAAGGATCCCTACTCTAGAAAGAAGATGCAGCAAGACAGCTCTTTTTTTGACACACCAGAGGAAAGCTGGAGAACAATTTAGAGAAATAAGGAAGGAAAAATGGCTTATTGGCTTGATTCCCATCGCACCAGTTATGGTCAATAAGAACACACTTGATTATTTTTAAAAAGAAAGGTTAGATTTTGAAGAAAAAAACCCCCTCTAGAAAAGGAATGAGGATTCTCACCCATTTCTATTTCTCTCCCAGCTTCTTGCCCCTCTGGCGAAATTGATGTGCAGCTGATCCCACCTTCCTTTGCTGAAACCTACCTTACTAAAGCAGCCAAGCTGACCTGCAGGGTCATTAACTTGCCCACTGCAGATGGGCTTGTTGTGACGTGGAGGAGACAGGATGGCAAACTGCTGGAAACCACCCTTCATCCACGTGTTGTGCAACCCAATGGCCTGTACCACGTGGATGCCACAGCCAGTGTGTGCGCAGATGAGTGGGACAAGGGAGAAACATACATCTGCGAAGTGACCTACCCAGATCTTATCTTCCCAATAGAAAAGATCCTGCGCAGACAGCCTGGTAGGTGACACCCCTTATCCATTGGCTTCATATCACTCCACAGTTGGTCTCTTATCTGGCTTCAGCAGCTGGTAGATCGTTGTCAGATTAAGGACCCCTAAATGTGTCCACCACCAAGGCTACCTATTCATGGCCCTCTCCATCTCTCTTTTCTCCATACAGAAGCCAGAAGCCATGCTCCAACCATCTATGTCTTCCCTCCTCCCTCTGAGCAGCTAGCCCGCCGTGAAACTGCCACAGTCACTTGCCTCGTGAAGGGCTTCAACCCACCTGATCTTTTTGTCCGGTGGCTGCAAAACAGTGAGCCAATGAATGCCTCCAGTTACATCACCGGCAAGCCTACCCTTGAATCCCAGCAGTCAGAGACCTACTTCACCTACAGCACCCTGACCATCAGTGAGCAGGCGTGGAATGCCGGCAACACCTACACATGCCTCGTGGGACACCAGAAGCTGCCCATGCAGGTGGCTCAGAAGACCATCGACAAGTCCACGGGTAAACCAACCTTGGTCAATGTGTCTCTGGTGCTGTCTGATACTGCCAGCACCTGCTACTAACCTTCCCTTAATCACCCAACCCTCACTGTGAATATTCCCCCTCCTTCCACTATAGTGAACAGGAGCGGTCACACCGCTCTGGTAGCTGTGTAAAATAATATTGTTTCCAGAATGGAAAACCCTTGGCTGCATCTACAAAAAAAAATAGAAATAAAGTGAATTTTGGAACTCAGAAAAATTGCAGTCCATTCCTGGCCAGGTGTTGCAAAACATCATGTGATAATGTGTCTTCAGAGGTGGGAGGAGCCTGTGATGGGGTTCAGTGCCTGAAATCTTTGGCAGTTGGGTAGCCTGTGTTTGCACTGCAGTTATGCTCCTCCTGTCCCATCCACTGCCTTCTTATCTCACCAAGTCCTCACCCCCTCACAGCCCACTCCACTTTTCCTCCTTTCACATGAGCTAAACACAGCTGGATACATTCCCCACTTACTCCATTCCCATCTGTACTTAGGGACTCTGAGCCACATGTCCATTCCCTGCATTCAAGGACCTGTGCATCTCATCCATTAGAGTACCCTCAGGCCTACTCTATCATAGTCGTTGTTTACTGAGAAGGACTAAGTAGATACCTCTGATAGCAGTTTCAGCCATTCAACCCTTTGTTTGTCAGAAACTAAGAACAGCTCCTCTGTAGAGCTTGAATTCCTATTCTTTCATAGATTCATAGATTGAAGAATTGGAAAGGACCACAAAGGATCGTGTCTGACCCCCTGCCCCTGGCAGAAAAGAGGACCAAGGTCAGATGCCCTCAGCCAGGTGACTGTCTAGCCTCCTCTTGAAGACCTCCAAGTTAGGTGATAGCCCCACCTCTCTTGGAAGCCCATTCCAGATTCTGGCCACATATGCTGTCAAAAATGTCTTCCTAATGTCTAACCTGAATCTACTCTCCACTAGTTTGCACCCATTATTCCTAGTTACTCCTAGGGGCACTCTGGTCTGCCCCTAAGTCTCTCTGATCAGAGCATACTTTCATGGGCTTTTCCTGTGCTCATTCAGGGCAAGTTAGCCCTGTTTCAGGAGCTGAGACATAGTCTCTGTTATCCAAACCTCTCCTGGTCAGCACTCTTGATGTCAGGAACTACTCAGATCTCACAGCATTTTTCTGGTGGCTTCTTGCTTGATCACAGTCACAGCAGTTGTTTCAGCTCCTGATTTGTCTTCCATGAATGGTTTCCCAAGAAAATAAAACATGAACACCATTAAGAATGCATAAGAGCCATAATCTTGGCTGTATCACCACATCTGTCTATGTTCACTGAGACATTCCTTAGTATGATTTTGCTGATAGAATCATATACACATAGCACGCGCATCAGGGGCCATGTTCATCTCCACCTACGAAAGCCCCTGAATACCCCTAATGCATCCATTTTTGGCACACACCACATCATCTCACCATTCAGACTGATTCACAAAAAATCAGCACAGAGGAAGAAAAGGCCCACCCAGCTTTATATTAACAGTTGTCCAGGGACCCATGCAGGGTAGAATCACATTGCAAACATGGCAATGAGACCAGATGCTTGATATCACCTTTACTCTTGTAGGAACATTTAAAATAGATGACAATACATTTCGTTTCCTCTGAAACAGAGTAGTGAGCATGTGATGTCTCCAAGGAGATCTATCAGTTTCCAACTGTGCCTGCAGAAGTACAGAGTAACCCATTCAGCAGCTTCTGGTCAGTTAATTCAGGGTTTTGTCTTAATAACAAAAATTATCAATGCAAATACAGTATAATCTACCTGCTCTCCTTTGGTCAAATAACTTGTTTGCTAAGAAACAAAATCTGAATTTTAGATGGATAAATAATGGGTCCAAAACTGCCAGCAGTCAGTCAACACAGTGATAAAACTACCCACCTCACAATGCCTTGTCCTTCACGGACAATCTCATGAAACTAGCCCCGCTAGGGAAGCCCTTGAAAAAACACCCAAGAGTAATCCTGTTTGTCTTAAAAAAACCAGATGATTCTTCAGGTGAGAGAATAAAGGTGCTAACAATGGGAAAAGATGACTCCAGCTTTCATGTCGCTTGCCCTTCTCTTATGTCCTTTCAGAAGGGACTTCTAGGCTAAAGAGCATGAGGGAATGGAACAAAGAAAGTTATGCTTCTCCTCTCCTCTCTTCTGTGTCACAAATCCCACACCCAATTAGTAATGACCCAAAATATTTCCTTGTGTGTGATGGGTCCTCAGATGACATGATAAGAAGAAAAAATTCACCAAAGGGGCAGTGGGTGAGTAGATGAACTACAGAGTCATTAGAGCTACATGATGCTGTGTAGGATATATGGGGTGGAGAGTTGGATAAACACCACAGAAGGAGGAAAGGAAACCCATAATAAGTAATACAAGTAATAGAAGGTCTCTTTCAAGGAAGGAGAGTCTCACTGTAGGTTCATTTGGGTGTCTTAATTATCAACCTTCAGTAGGTTCAGATCTAAAAGAGGGGCTGGAGTGAAGCATAGGTTTGATTTTGTCAAAGTTGGTGTTGATTAAACAATTGTCTTTTGATTAAATGATCTTGTAAGGAACCGTGGTCACTTCCCACAGCAAATTTTGACTTTTTTTGATTAAGAAGAAGAAGAGGGGAGGGTGTTCAAAACAACAAATGTTCCGAGTCAGAAATACTGCTGCAGGGCTTTACGGGAGCCCCATGGTCCATGTTCAAGGTCCTTCTGTATGTGTTCTCCCCATTGGAAATTCAGCTGGACTTTCCTTCCCGTGATCCTCTACAGTCACGGCTTGTTTGCAAGTCACTTTTTCTCATTATCATAGTGCCCCATGAGAGAGATAATAGGCTGATCAGGAAGTCCAACCTTTTGCTAACGCACCTGTGGAGCATTGGGGAACCATTTCAGAATTGTAGTATCTCCACTTTGAAGTAAATATTTTTGGTTTTCAAATACTTTCCCCAAAAAAGCATTTTAAAGAGGAGGAGGGGGGGGGGGGGGGGGGGGGTGGAAGGAAATCTCACTCCTCAAAAAAAATGCCTTTTCATTCTCATAAGCAAAAATAAATCAGAATTTCAAAACAAACCAGGTCTCTCAGATTATAATTAAGATCCTCTTCCTCCAGGCTCTGCGTTCAACTCTTCGCAAAACAAGAGTAGACCCAGACCTGCCTATGCTGAAGATAAAACAAAGCATTTCACCTCTATGCCAGATGCAACTTCCAAGTACTTTCTTTGGAAAAAAATATAAGCAAGTCCTTGAGCACATGTGGTCAGTCGAGGTCCAACCCAACCTTACCCCAATCTAGTTTCCATTGTAGGAACGAGGAAATTCTGAGATTTCCCAAATAATCAAGGAATTCAGAGAAACACCTCTCTAAAACAACCAAGTCTTTTGTGGTTTCTTCAGATTGACTTCATATGGCTCACAGTCCATGAGTAAAAAGCCTTTTCAACTTGCTCTTCATACAGTCATTCTCACCAAATTTTCTTCACAATCCCTGCTCCTCCATATGTTTAACCAACTGTATGTTCATTTATTCTTTAAAAGCAGTATTGGCCAAATTGAAGAGTATGGAACAGACTGGCATTAGAATGGCCATCACAATGGCTACATAACATGTAAGTCCTCTTTAACGCAACAGAATAGGCATAAAGTATGCATAGCCCCCAGCAGAGAAAATAATATGCCACCCTTTTTCGGTTTGAGCCGCTACACCTCCAATCTTCTGTCTACAAGTCTGGAGTCACCCAGGGGCTCAAAGATATTCCATGACTGGAGGAAGATATAGTTTTCTACCTATACATCAAGTTACACTTTGAATGCAGGCTCACCAGTATCCTCCCTTTTCACCCATCACTATTTTCCTTTTATTTATTTTTCCTCTTAAGAATTAATTTAGGCAGAGAGTTCTAAAACTGAAAAATGGATTTGTATTCCCCAATTGAAACAAACCTTATCTGTCTATCTGGCCATCCTTCTTTCCTTCCTTATCTATTTATCTATCACCTATGAATGCAGTGCAAAAAAAGTCCTCCATCACTTCAGACAACAGCAATTAGACACTGCAGAAACATTGTCACAACCATACAGTGAGATGTTCAAAGGAATCTCAGAGACCTTTAGTTTGGTTGTCCATCCATCATCCAACTCCGTCCCCATCCCCCACGTACCCCATCCCCCCGCCCCACTCCCGGTAAGTGAGGTCAGGACAGTGGAGTTCTTCCACTGGGTTAGAAACCACTCAGGCATCCCAACACCTGATGTGATTTAATAGTAGTAGCTAAAATCAAGTCAATGGACAGGTCCACTGATAGTACAATTCAGCCACAGTTCTGCTGCCAATAATGCAACTCTAGTCATTCACACCTGCTGAGAGCCTGACCTGATCTCTCCCCCCTTTCCAAATGTCTAGGCAGAGATAGTTGAACTAATGGGAACTGGGGAAGCATATAGTCCTGGTGGCTTTTGAAAATCTCATTCTGAGATAAGCAGTTCCCTCTGACTTGACCTCCCCAGACACTTACAACCAAATATCTCCAAAGGAAAATCATCCTAGCCCTGCCCCAAGCTCACTGCTACTGCATGGGCTCTAAGGCTTCATTGTTCTTCACCTTTGGTGTTCCTGACACCAAAGTTTACAATCTGTCTGATGGAAACCTCACCTCAGATAGCCATCTTCCTGTCTGCTGCAGCCCAAATACCACAGGGCAATACCCCATCAGCCCCTTGGACAGCCCATAGAAATAAAGTTCCTAACCAATCCTAACCATGTGTGTGTATTCCTTTGTTCAAAGGTTACCTAGATGAGTTTGAGGATGCTGAAGATGAGGAACTCTACAACCTCTGGAAAACAGCCTCCACTTTCATCGTCCTCTTCATCCTGAGTCTTTTCTATGGTGCTACAGTGACATTGTTCAAGGTACAGGGGAAATGTATCAACACTCTGATCATGTTGGCTCTTCTTAATATGCAGTTCAACTTGCAGTGCTTGCAAGTGACTACATGTGGGAGGAACATGGTGTAATAACTCATTATCATATTGCCACAACAACAAAATGCCTTTAAAAATCTAGGCCTTGGTCATGAGATTGAACTGCCCGACACCTGGGTTCTGTCCTGGCTTTGTAGTGACTTTATGCAGGTTACTTCCCTTTTCCGTGCTTCCTAAGTAATTGATAGACTTTGTATGAATGGAATTAATAAAATAGTAGACCTAAACCCCAGAGATTAGGAAGGCGATTTTCAAAAACTCAGTCCAACAATCTGGTAACCAAGTTCAATCCCCTGATTGACGTGTGCAAATTCAGCAACTTTCTAGAAACTTCACCTAGAAACTTCACCTAGAAACTTTTCACCTAGAAAAGATCTCCTAAAAGATGTCTTAATCCATCTGTAATTATTTGGACTTGAAATTCTGCATCCAAATCACTTAGACAGCTGAGGACAGCTCTGTCACTTGTCATCTCTCTGCCATTTTAAAACCAGGTTCCCAGGCCACCACCTTCCAGATGAGATAGAAAATAACAGAGTAGAGTGGAGCAAAAATTGCAGGGTGCCACCAAAATCAGTGGGATGATGTAAAGATGAGAAGGAATGGTAGTCTGATCTTTAATGAGCAAAAGACACTTGCTCCAGAACTGTTTTAACAAGTATAATTTTCAAGTGTTCTTTTTCAGGTGAAGTAAACCCAGTGGTCCAGATTGTTCCTACGAGGAGACCCACAAGAGCAATTATTCCTCAAAGATTATTCCCATACTTTTCTCAGCACAAAGAATCTATTCACCTGTCTGTGAAATGTCTTCAGACATTGCGTCGATGTAAAAAGACTCTCATCATTGTTGCTGTGGACTGACTGATTTAGCCATTGTTTCCTAGCCCCCATTTTTGGTCTGTCCTGGCAGCCACAGCTTCATGCCAAATGCAGCCTTTATCAGTGCAAAGCTACAGCAAGAAGTTCTGCTACAATGCATGCTTGTGAATCCAGTTGTGCACAATTGTTATTTCACTGGGTGTTTGCTTTTCTCATTCTGTACATATGTTTTTGTGTTAAAATACAGAAATATATCAATCTAGCACGTCAATAGATTTCTTGTGATACCCTACCCATCACTTTCCCTGATAGGTACTTCCCAGAAACAATTAGATGTTTTTTTACATTGTCCTGGAGACTTGCAAGGTTAAGGCCTGACTGAAATTATATGATCAACTGTAGCAGAAAGCCCCCTTTTCCTCTTGCCTGCATTTGCTCTCCCCTCTTTAAATATGTTTTTCCTCTTCTACCTTTTCTTCCTTCCTCTTTCTTTCACTTTAAGATAAGGAATTGTGTTTTAAAATTTGTATGTGTGCATTTTGTATCTCCCCTTGTATTTTGGTATTTTTATCTATTTGTGTGCCATGGCATTACTTTTGTAGCTTATATTTTATACTCCTCACCTTTCAACTAAATGTGTTTAGTTTCATAAGTATGTTATACATTGTAACAATGTTAACAAGGGCAGGAAACAAACTGCCCTTCCCTGTATCAGGCTGGCCCCTGAAAGAGCAAGTGAATTAGTGATTGAATGTGTAACACGGTAGCAGGCAGCAATTAACACCTGGGAAACTGCAGCTCAACCAACTGAAGAGCTCAATAGAAGACAATGTAACAACTGGCAAATCTCTAAACGTCACTGATCAAGGGCTAGAAGCCCTGGCCTGAGTTAATAAACACCGGGGACCAACTTTTGGGCTGAATATCTCCAGATCGACCACTCCCAGAGCCCTATTCAAAATTCATCAACGGACTCCCAAACCCGCACGTACATGCGGACGACCCCTGGGACTGACAGATGCCATCCAGTAGCCCACGAGGGTCAATGACCCCTGGATTGGGCAAACCTGAAAATTGGGGAGTCACCAAAGTCTGCCAAGGACAGATAAAAAGCAGTGAAAAGTGACCCTCAGGGGCGCCCTCTTGATCTCCAACTTGACCAACACCCGACCTGTCCAGCCAGAAGGATCAGCCGGTGACCCCCTTCTGGAAGATAACACCACACTGAAAGAAGCCTCGATGACAGACTCCAGCACCTGTAGGATAGGTATACCTGACTCTTGTAGCTTGCTACTGTGTGTGTGCATGTGTGTGCATGTGTGTGTGTGTGGGGGGACCAGCCCCAAGGTTTATGATTTAACTTCATTACAATGTTTCAATCCGCCTAATAAACCAGAATTTTAAGGATCCCGAATTGGACATTTGTAGCCAACACAACAAGACTCTCTGTGCCTTGGTGCCTCATCTGTAAAATGGGGAGAAGGGCCTTCCCCTTTCTCATGGTAAGGGTTGTGAAAATAAAGCCAATAAAATCTGTGACAGGCCAGGATAATCCTTGTCTTGGGAGAATCCTGATATGGACGGTGATTGTGCTAATCTTGAAACTGGGAGACGTGTGTTCAGCTCAGCCCTCTGCCCCAGGCATCCTGTGTGGCCTTGGGAAATGGGGAAGAGCTATCTAATTTCCTCTGATTGATAGACCTGTCCACAGAACAGGAACAATAATAAGAAATGAGTTGATGAAATGACAAATGCAGGCCCTCAAAGCACTGAACATAGAGAACTACTAGCACAGTCAGCAGCACACAGCTAGAGAGACTAGGGAACCTGAGCCTTTCCAAGAGGGGTATGCTGGGGCCAGGACTGTACCTTGGCACAGAAGGAGAGGGCAAGGCCTTGTGCCCACAGACCAATGGCTTGGAAGCTAACCCTTTCATTTATAAAAGCCTCCACAGGCTGATTTTAAAGTCTGATGCAGAAAGAAGGCCCTTATTCAATATCTGCTTCAAACTAACCAAATGAATCCCTCTAAAAATCTCTGCCAAGCTGCTGTTTTGGGGTACTTTGCCTACCATTGTGTGCTAGGCAACACCCAACAACAGTGTAAGCCCCTTGGCCAGATGAAAGAGGCTGCTATAGTGCAATGGCCTCCTCAGTGGGCCCTGTTCCACTTGGTTGGGTCACAGGTGAGCATCCCTGCATGATCCAAGAGATACGCTCAGATTGGTGGTCAGTCATGCACAGCTGGTGACCCAGTGATATGTCATGTCCCGGCTGATGGGATGGTCCTTGCTGCCACCCAATGTTTATCCCCTGAGGAAAGTCAGGTCCTAAGGCAGTGTAGAAGGGACCATTGCAGTGAGAGGGAGGGGGAGTGGGTGGTGATTATAGACTCAGGCATTGCTACCACCAACAGAGGTCTGACTCAGGCAAGAGAAGACGGTGGAGTCTGCATCTCTTGCTGCAGGCATCGCATGTGCCATGGCCCCAGTAAAATTTGGAGGTCCTCACTGCCCAAAACATGGTGGTGGGCATGACAAAGGGGCTCAGAATAGGGACATGGCACAGGTAAGAGCAGAGATTAGAAAGGGCTGCTAACACCACTGTGCATTGAGGTGGTGACAGTACAAGAAACCACAGGTGTGTGTGCAAGGGAAGGCAAGTCAGGAGCAACTGGCCCTAGCCAGGGCATCTCTGGAGCTCAGCCATAGTCACAGCCATCTGCTGTTGGGGTATGAAACTTATGCTCATCTCCCCTGCAAACATCTGGGCTAGGTGGGGGTGATTTCTTCAAGCCTTTCTTCGAGGAGTGCCTAGCTGGACACTGCACCAGAGCAGGCCAGGGGAAAGGCAGCACACATTCCTCCCTAGGGATGAAGAGGAAGGTGAGACCACCTTGACAACACTGGGGTGGAAGTATCTTCACAAAAGTCCAGGGCTGTTGCCTTCTTGTCCCTCCAGTCAGAACAACTGCAGGTATACTTCAAAATCACCTTGGAAAAGGCTGAGAGGACTCTTACAACAGAAACCTGTGAAACCATCTGGGAAAGGAGCCCTCCCCTGACACCTTCACTTTTCTTCTGAGAGGACCTCATCTCCCAGGGCCAAAGGGCAGCCCAAACATGTCCAGGATCTTCAACAGACAGGTCTTGGCTGGGCTGTGCCAGCTCCTGTTCACTGAAGGATGCAGGGGCATCGCTGAGATCAGAGCAGTGCCACAGTCACATAGCACCAAATGCGTTGTCATCTCCATTGATGAAAAACCCCTTCCCTAATGACCCTTTCCTTTTTCATCCTCCTCCAGATTCCCACGATAGTACCATCAAGGGCTTTACACACTGCAAATAGCAAGTCAGATGACTACACCATACCAAACCATGGAAACTGCAACCTCCCCACAGACCCCTTCCTTGTCACACTCTTCTACAGCAGCTTCATCATCTTCATCCAGGTAAAAGGGGGCCATGAATGAGTAACCCAGAACAGGGTGGCTTAGCAACCAGGGACTTAAAAAGGAAAGTCTGCCTGCTGATTTGTAATTTAGATTGCCCCCATTACAGGCAACCCCCGCTTAGCGCTCTTAATTGGTTCCAGAAAAACGAAGCATTAAGCGGAACCGCGCTAAGCGAAACCCATTTCCTCATAGAGATGAACGTAAATAGAGATTAATTGGTCACTGCCCGCCCCGCCGCCACTGCCGCCACCGCCTCTCCCCACTCCCCCACCTGCCTGCTGGTGCTCCAGCCCCACATACCAGCCCAGGCCTGTGCTCCTGCCGCCCCGCTCTGGGCCCTGCCGGTCCTGGCCCTTGGCACTGGCATAGGTCCCACTCTCATACCCAGCCCCTCCTCGCTGCTGCTCGCTGCTGCTCCCCCCGCCCCTCCGCCTGCCCACCCGCCTCTCTGTCCCTACTTGCCAGCCCGTGCACTGGCAGTACTGCCGCACCACTCTGGGCACTGGGCCCCACCGGCCCTGGCCCCCGGGCATGGGCGCGGGCCCTGCGCTACTCGCCTCTGTTGCTGCCACTTCTCCCCACCCCACCCCGCCTGCTCCAGCCCAGGCACCAGTGCTCCTGCTGTCCTGCTCTGGGTACAGGCTTCCACTGGCCCTGGCACAGGCCCCACACACTAGTGCAGGCCCCATACTCCTGCCCCCCACCCATCTCTACTACACTCATTGTACAAAGAGGAAAAAGGGGGTCCAAACTTCCTTTCTGTTCACACTTATCTCACTGCTGTCCATGCCTTTCTCTGACCATGATAGATTTGGGAGCAAGCCCTAGGGGGCAGGTTGTCCAGCCAGAAAAACATAGAGTTTCCAGAGAGATATCAGGAGCCCAAAGTTTTTATCATATTGAGTAAAAAAGGGCTTGTCCCCTCCTTCAAAATGTCCCAGGTTGGAGTTTGGAGTTGAGCTGGTAGCAGCTGGGACGGCTGAGAGTCATAGTTATTACCTTGCCCCTTATAAAGAAGTCCATAGAGTAGGCTAGAGCAGGTGGGGATAGGAATCAGAACACCTGGGTCCAATATTTGGTTCAGTGAAGAGAATGGGTTCAAGCATATTAGAGTAGAGAGGGGTTGGGCCCCAAGATTTCTGGGTATTATCCTGGCTCTTACGGCGGAGAAGGGAAAGGCAGGAAGGGCCGGATCTCAGGACACCTGGGTTCTATCCCTGGTTCAGATAGGCAGAGGTTTCCCTGATGGTTATAACCAGGACCTGAGAGTCAGGACTTCTGCATTCCCTTCCTATTGTTGCAAACCTCAGTTCCCAAATGACTACAATGCTTGTTATTGTGTGTGAATGGGAGGCAAGCTATGAAAAATAATGGCAACTGGAGTTCCTTAGATAAAAGCTGTTAGCACAGAGCATAGGGTTATTACAACCTGAAGCATATTATTCATGTTACTTTGCACCCTAAGTGTTCAAAGTAACATGAATAACATGCTGCAGATTGTGATCTCTCTTACCTAGCTCATTTTCATTGCTAAGGCCCATAACCAAATTTGCCCCTATCGGCACCAGTGTTTCTGCCCCACAATGACTCAGAGGGGAAACATCTGGTTACAGCTGTTTTGACAAACAGGATATGTTTGTACTTAGGGAAATTCAATCAAACTGGTCCAAATGCTGCAGACAGTTCTTGACTTAACCACTGCTGCCTTGTCACATGAGAGAGTGGAGGAAATCCAGGCCACAGCATAAGCCTTCCTGAAAAAATGTCTTTGCTTCTTCCCTGAGGAAGACTCAAGGGCCCGTGACAAAACCAGCTAGGCATGGACTTCCAATACAATGCTCTAGCTAAATAAAACAGAACAATCCTGAGAGATGCAAGCAAAGGAATATCTTGTAAAGGATCTTGGCAGAGATTATGGGTTATTTTGTGAGATTTCGATAGGGATTCCCCTGGACTCCTTTGAAAATCCTGGACCCTATAAATGAGGAGAAAAGGTTCCCTTTATCCTTATTTAGGGTTTCTTAGAATAAAGAATGGTTCCGTTATATGACTGTAGCCACTAACTTCAGGGAAACCATGCCTTTACCCTGACTACCTCAGCCATTTTTGAGACTCCATCCTCCTCTCTTGCCTGACTCAGGAATAGCATCATAGGAGCCTTGCATAAGCCCTAGTGTGAGACAAGCCAAGGAATCGTTCTCCCAAGAGCAATTCTATCCCAAAAGTGCAACAGACTCTGAGGCAGCCAGAAAGTAGTAACTCAGACTGGAATCCAGTTGGTTTAATTAATCACCTGAGAAGGAAAGTCCCCAATGTTTTCTAACAATCAGCTGCATGTTTTCTAACAATGAGCAATGAACAATGAGCAATCAGCTGCATCAACTTTTAACTCCTGTAGAGATAATAACGTGTGTAAGGTTATCTATCACCCACTCCACCCCTATGAGCCATTTAGGAATAGCTATGCGTATGTTCTACTATGAGTATTCCCCATGCTTCTGGGTTTTACTGGTTATATCATGAGGGTAGGAAGGCTTTTTTCCCCCTTCCTGCTGCTACATGTGTTGTGGGGGATCAGCTTCCTTAGAAGCACTGGGTGTCAGCTGCAGCCAAGGCTGGGGGTTTTGACTGGGGTATGCCATTGCTCCTGCTGGGACCTAGCCTGGAGGTTCCTTGCTAAAGAGTCTTGCCCCTCCAGTCAGGGTCAGACCAATTGCCAATTTGGGTTCAAGACCATATTATGCCATAGTCAGATTGGCTTGGACTTGGAGTGGGGGGGAAGGATTTGCTTTCCTTTGTAGTGGGGGCGTGGCCCTCTTCCTTAGATATCTTGAGCATGCTTTAACAGCCTTTGCAGCAGCAGAAGGTTGGTCACCTTGGTGTCCCTGCTTTACCTGTGTAAGATTAGGGCATTATGCCTTGTCGTTGTGTCAGGATACACTGTGTAGTTTTGCTAATAGGTTAGACAGTTGATTTGTATAGGATGGTTTGGAGAAGGCTGTACTTATGCAGGGGGCTGGGCTAAATGACCTCTGAAGGTCATTTCAAGCCCTACTTTTCTATGATTCTATGATTCTATTATCCTAAAGTATAACATTTTTCATTCATTTTATTTGGGAGTGTCTCAGAGCACTTAGGTGCCCTGCTCCTAAGAAGGAAAAACTGCTAGGGAAGGGACCCTAGCAGTAAGTGAGTGATGAGCCCAGCTGTGGGTTGCCAGGGGAACCAGAGGAGGTCAGCTGACCAGAAGGGGCAGGGCCTGGCTCCTTTATAAATGCTAGGGGCTGAGGCCAGGCTGGCAGTTCCTTGCCAGCAGCCAAAGAGGAAGGAGCTCTCTGCCATGGGAGAGAGGAGAAGCCTGATACAGGAGCAGCATCTAACATTGCTGAGAGAGAAAGGGTCACCTGTAGGATTGAGCATTGTTATGGCCGAGCGGCTTCAGTTTAAGTTATAGCTGAAGGGCTTGCATTTGTGTTGCTATTTATCACTGGTGGTTCGGGTGAGGCTATTAGGGGTTGGAGGAGGCCTCATAGGGGACTCACATTACTGTGGGGACCTGAGCGCCAGTGAGGGTGCAGCATTCGGGATGCACAGACCCCAGCCCCAGAGAGGAGCAGTTGAGAAGGCCCTGAGAGATGGGACTGCGGAGAGCCCGAGCACCAGAGAGGGCACGGAGAGAGAGACAGGGCCGCAGAGAGCCCAAGTGCCAGAGAGGGCGTGGAGACAGAAAGAGACAGAACAACGTCCGTGACATCTGCAAGGCTTGGGGCGTGGTATTGGGGTGGTAGGAGCCACGCATAGCCCCTAAGGCTAGGGTGCCCCTGAAGCACCCATTGTAGAGCAGGACCCACGAGGGGTCCAGGAAATCACAGGGTCTTAGTGTCCATCGAGAAGTGACCAAGAGGGTGTAAAAGGCAGCCTCCCTAACATATATGAACACCAAAGATGTGGCGGGTGAGAATTTGAGGGTGCCCTTGGGCCAACTTGGCACGGGGAGGAGGCTTTGAGGAGATCACGGCCCTCTTCCAGGACCCTGCCGTGACAGGGAGTTATCATAGAATTTGATCAAGCAACACAGGAAACAAGATGATTCCCCTTCAGAGAAAACACACACACATATGAGCACACACATCTGTGAGGGGCCCCCATAAATGTCACAGTTGGCCTCTGCCCTCCTATACTTTGGGTTTTTCAGTTTGCAATGTCTGTAGCATGAGCTGCCAGATATTCTAAGCTACCACAGAACTTGCTGCCATTCCTTCAGGTACCCAGAGAGATGAGGTGTGGGGTAGGAAGAGGGACAGGTGTAAAGACGAGCCATGAGTGTCATCCACCTCCTTTAGAGCTTGGGTCCCAGCAATTACTGCACCTGAGAATGGCATAAAGCAGAGGGGTGACGATGCTGCTCTTGTAGCCAAAGTTGGAGTCACATGAAGCACCCCATGACTGGATTTGCCTGGTGGGATAGTGGAAACCTCAACCACAGACTGGTTCTGTAAACCCCCCCATGTCATCAGAGGTCACCATGGGCATGAATGAGGTTCTGCCATCTCCTTCTTCCTTGTTGCTCAGTCTGGCTTGGCACAGAAGGAGAATCCTTGTCTTGGAAGAATGCTGATGTGGGAGGGTGACTGTACCAGGAGTTCAATTCTATTCCTTCCTGGTGGGCTAGAGTCTGCCCGGCAACTAGTGATGTATTTCAAATTGGTTGGCTGACAGCCAACTGGTGATGGCCTCCGTTGGACCAGGTAAATGAGGTCACAAGGGCTATATAAGTTAAGGACTGCCCAGGAGGAGAGGTGCTTGCTTGTATTGTGTATGTTGAAGTCTGTGTCCCATGCAGGGTGGGACACTTTGCATGTGTCAACATCCCTTTTATTCCAGCTCTCCCTAGTGATGTTCACTCGGCTTTGGCCCGTGAACAAGCCGTTTGTGCTCTTTGCAAAGGAAGAGACCATTCCAGGAAGGGCCTTCTTAACTCCATTCACAAGCCATTCCACTATGACTTTGTCAGGTCTGAAGCCCTGGAGGAAGTAAACCAGCTCCAGCTGCTTCTCTGTGGAGCTGTTGTTACAGGAGACTCATGCAGCAGACTCTCCTTGGGGGCAGTGGTTACCACAGGGCAAACTGGAAGCAGAGAGAAAGAGAGAGTGGAGTGAAAGCATAGTCCCAGAGACACTAGCTGCAAATCAAATGAGACCTGCAACCACACTCCACCTTTCTTCTCATTTCTCAGCTATTGACTTACTCATGAAGAAAGAATAAAAGGATAAATGTCCAGAACCATAAACCTGCCCATGCCCTCCCACAGCAAATCTAGCAGGGCCCCAACGTATAGACTCCTGCTATCCCAGTCATGCTAGACAGTATCCCTGCTAGGTATTCACCGTCTTCCTCTATAGCAGCGATCCTCATTCCTTTTCCCTCAACATCTCATTTATCTATCTCTCTTCTGTCTCTTTGATGCTCTCCCCTTCTGCCTGTCCATGGTCTTCCCATCTCTTTC